>NC_092700.1:4941482-5241482 GCF_964275005.1 Diadema setosum | reverse complement strand
AATGCGCCTATAATAGTCTCATTGGTGACACAAATAATGTTCATCGTTAGCTATTATGATGCTGTTCTATTTCCTGCATATTCTGCTTAGCCTTTCTATAGTTACAGTGCATTCCCGTTATAACGGAGTTCTCGGGACTGGCGGTTCCATGACAATGCTCCTGCGCCAATTGCTCCCATAAAATACATTTATATCTGCACGCCAAGCCAAACAATTAATTCTACTTACAAAGTTAACCTATGACCCTAATCCTAATCCTCACATGAAACTAAACCTAAAACCCTTTCATAACCCTAACCAGTGCTAACCCTAAGTCCTTGGAGAAATGTTGTGTCATCGGGACCGGCAGTTGTTGTTCTTTTTTTTTATCGCTACATCGAAATTTCTTTAGAGACGAACCTGTACCTTTATTTCGTTGTAATGAGAATCTCGTTATAACGGGAGTGCACTGTTGGCCGTATCACCTAATTTCATGAACTAGAAAATGAGAGTAAATGAGAGGTTGTAGTGTAGAAAAACTGCCGACAATTAGACTTTTGATCTGTGATCGGCACTTCCTCATGGAATCTCGATATTGAATCAGTTATGTGTTCACTCCATCATGGGACTCGTTTTCTAGGCTGTATTGTTTGACAGTTTCCATGTTGTTGTCAGACTAATACTAACATATCACATAAAAATAATGATGAAAATACTGGCGTAACTTGACAGCCATTTCGTCATAGTTACGTTAGTACTTTAAGTAATACTTTATAGTGAGAGTTGTGTTTGTAACGATATTATCAATGCATGCGTACTTTAATCAATTTTCACAACTCTAATCTTATTTCTTCCACAGATATTCCGTGATTAAAGATTACATTTTCTTGTTCTTTCCACACTTTCTTTTTCAATTTCATCAAGAACTTAATGTTGATAGTTCAAGGATGCAATCATTACCTTCGTTGTCATAATTAGGGTACTATCACAATTTTCATTACAAGAGCAAGCCTTTAATGACTGCATGCAATTATTTTCATCACACCAACGCACTGTTTATGTCTCTTATCTCTTTCTCTCTGTCTCTCTATCTGTCTCTCTCTCGTCTTATAATTATTTCATCTTCCGTCAAAAGTCCGTCCTTTCTAACACATTATAATTATTGTAGCACTGAGTTTCTAACATTATCATCATCATCATTATCATCATCATCGTTCAAACATTGATTTCTGTTTTTAAACATCATTATCATTCTTTTTAGCTTTGATATTTATCATCATTCACACCACTGCTGACTTACACTAAATTCTAAATTTTCTAACATAGATAACTTCGCGCCTGTGATCACGCAATGCCCGGGAACCATCAACGCCGACCGCACCCAGCACTGGGGCGTGGAGGTCAGTTTCGTCGTCCCGACAGCATCGGACAACTTTGACGCGACTCTTCTCATAACCACGGAGCCTGCAGACCTGCGCTCCCCGTACAATTTCACAGCCGACACCGTTTGCAAGTATCACTTCCGGGATGACACCGGAAACTCTGCCACCTGCGTCTTCAACGTGTATCTGCACGGTATGTGTTGCAGGTGACACCCCCCATGTCGTCTCCCGCGAATTTTGGTTCTTTGACCCATATGAAGCTGATTTTACTATAACTCACATATGTCCCCCCACCCCCCCCCCCCAAATAATAAAAAAAAAAAAAATTACAACAGGACCCACTGCAACTTTAAAAATATGCAGTCTCAAAAATATCCAAGTGCTGGTAATAAACTTGGAAGAAACAGACCCATGACATGCTTTACAACGATCCAAATTTCTCTGTGACAACTTAAACAAATTGAATGGGGTTTTCTGCAAAATGTAGGTAAGATGTTATTTTAGACCCTGAAATGGCATCCAGACAGTTTAATCACATTGAAAGTTTCAATGCAGAAATCCGATTATAATATATATATATATATATATATATATATATATATATATATATATTCTTTATTTTTATATATATATATATTTTTTTTTTTGGGGGGGGGGGGGAGTATACTGTAAAGACACCTGCCCGAGAGCATTTGGGATTAGTCTCCAAAGCGTTCAGAGCTTCCATTCAAACCAGTGTGGTCTCTATTTCCTTTTACACTCTCCAAGAGAAGAAAGGAAATCGTATCCCTTGCAATAAATATAAGGAAGATTTTTTTTTTTCCACACAACGTTGAGGTCGATCTCTAACGCAGATACAGCCCGGCGGTTGCCGACTTACATTTAATTGGTGTGATGTGCCGGTCGATATCAAATCTGTCACGACTTTATCTGTATGATCGTCATATCCAATTGGCTATATTGGTCATCGAAGTTTTTAATGGACACTGGTGTCGAATTTTCATGTACAACTGAATGACACCATCTGCTTGTTTGTTTGAAGTCGACAGTGATGTTTTGATCGGTTAGTAGCTATTTTAGCATAAACATAATTGAAAACTTTACCAATGTTTACGGAACATTATTGTCATGTTACGATAATAATATTACAATGATATTTTTTCATTGTACATTGTGTTACAAGGGTTTATCATAGTGTAAGACCTGCTACCGAGGAAATGAATATGATCACGTGATTGCTGATCATTAATTTGGTAAGTTCTACCCATAAGACAATAATGTTTTGCGTGTAAACAATGGGTAAAGTTAGAAGGACGATATTCTAACTGTCTTTGCTAGAACTGTCATTGCTAGAAATCGTGGAAATTCATACCCGTATGTCCCCAAAAAAAATTACAACGGGGCCCTATGCAATGATATCTTTTAAAATATTGCATAAATCTAAATACAAATTCAGGGGTTTGAACTATAACTCATTGCCCACATCTTACAGAAAACCCCATTCGATTCGCTTCAGTGGTCAATTAGAAATGAGGACTTTTGAAGAGGATGTCGGGAATCTCTTTTGTCCAAGTTCTGTCTATTGTTCACACACAAAATCATCGAAGTGCTAAACTTGGAAGAATCAGACTCATGACATGCTTTACTACAATCCCCATTTCTCTGTGACCGCTTAACCAAATCGAATGGGGATTTCTGCAAAATAGAGCTAAGATGTTATATTTTAAGAACCTGAAGTAGCACTGAAAAAGAATAATCATATTGGATGTTATCAATGCGAAAATCTGATTGTAATTTTTGTGGGACATACTGCAGTATGTCCCTCAAAAATTGCAATCAAATTTTCGAATTGATAACATCCAAAATAATCGACCTGTCTAAGTGCTACTTCGGGTCCTTAAAACATAACATCTTAGCTCTAATTTGCAGAAAACCTCATTCAATTTGGTTAAGCGGTCACAGAGAAATGTAGATTGTTGTAAAGCATGTCATGAGTCTAATTTTCCAATTTTAGCAATTCAATGCTCTAGTGCGTGAATAATAGACAGAACTTGGACAAAAGAGATTCTCGACATCCTCTACAAAATTCTTCATTTCTCTTTGACCACTGAAGCAAATCGAATGGGGTTTTCTGTAAGATGTAGGCAATGAGTTATAGTTTCATACCCTGAATTTATATTTAGATTGATTTACTATTATTACAGATATCATTGCGGGGGGTCCCGTTGTAATTTTTTTTGGGACATACTAAATAAGCATCCGTGGGACCGCGTCTGACTTTGTTTCGGCATTCAAAACAGAACACTGCTACAACGACTGGCAAGAGTATTTCAAAGTCGTTGGATGCATCATTTGTTATAGCTTGTTTGTCTGTACCGTAACTCGATCTTCTGCGAGTAGTCATCTTTATGCTCTAAATAAATTATGGGTTCATCGTACTAGACCGACACCCACGAGTCATACAGCCCACGAGTTCGACACTGAAAACAGGTTCATGAGTCATACAGCTCACGAGTCACACAGTCCATGAGTTCGACACTAGGCAAATAAAGCCCATGACCTTGTTAGCTTAGTTTCGAACGAATGGGCTGTATGACTCGTGAGCTGTATAACTCATGGACTGTATGACTTGTGAGCTGTATGACTCGTGGGTGTCGGTCTCGTGACGTACACCCGTCAATATTCCCAACTCCACCACCCAGGTTCATCTTTCGTCTTTCATCCCAAGATCAGCCAGGTTGCGGAATAATCTCTCACCATCCTTGCATCCTGATATGTCTGATAATATGGTGTGTTTTAAGACAGCAGTAAATGCATATTTGTCGAATGAATGGCATCATTAACGGATAAGGTTTAATTTGTGTGTGTGTGTGTGTGTGATGTGTATGATATTAGGTTCTATCTTTCATCTTCACTTTTCATCTATTTGGTAGCCTCATTAATCCCAGAATCTGTCACTAAAAGAAAAAAAAAGTCTTCTCACTATAATAGTCTTTGCTCCTCCGTTCACATTGTGACATCTGATTACGTCACAGACTTGGTCGTCCCAGAGTTCCTCACCTGTCCTCCCAACCAGAACATGCGCACTAGCACCGAGATGACCCCGGTCACGTGGGACGAGCCGACCGTGCGGGATATTCCCGGCAACGAGGTGCGTGTCACGTGTAACTACGGCGGCAACAACGTCCAGCTGCCATGGGGCAGCAACCATGTGGTGTACACAGCGACCAACATGAAGAATAGCTTGAGTTCCATCTGCGACTTCACTGTCACGATCGAACGTAAGAAGCCCCCCCCCCTTTTTTTTTTCCTGAACGCCGGAAATAACTCTTAGATTTTTTTTATTGTTACTTTGAATGAAACCTAATAAATGGCCTATAACAATATAACATGGCCTTTGTTACTGAAAACTTTCATCGGTTGTGGATGACAATAAATTTAAAAGTTTCAGCTTCTACCAACCTTTAATTGTAGTGGGCAAGCTTTCGTCCTACTCCCGAGGACTTTCTCAAGCCTTATGCAGCGAGGTGTTGTCTTGCTGCCGTTGCCTGTCTTTGTTGATCACTGGACCATAGATGGGTGAGAGGGTGTAGCCAGAGTCTCTCTTGAGAGCTGGATTAATCCTTCTGATCCAAAGTAATTCTTTTATTTTTCTTTTCAACCAGTTGCTTTCAAAGTCAATGATAACAGCCTCATCCCATTCAATGTTATGCCCTGTATTGTAGACGTGTTCAGCTATCACCGAGTGTGATGGGTTGTTGAGCCTCAGTGCCCTTTTGTGTTCCTAGTAGTTCTGCTAGTTTCTCCGATGTAACAATCGTGGCAATCAGCACAAGTGATCTTATATACAATGCCTGACCTTGTTTGTTTCGGGGACTTTGTCTTTTGGGTGGACTATTCTACTTCTAAGGGTATTGGAGCTCTTAAATGCAATATCAATGAAACGTCCTTGTTGTAGAAACAAGGTCAGGACGAAAGCTTGCCCACTACAATATTAAAGGTTGGTAGAAGCTGAAACTTTTAAACATGGCCTTTGTTAATATCCAGTGGCGGTTGCAGGAATTCTTTAAAGGGGGGGGGGTGCGAAAATATTTCTTGTGCTACTTCCGGGTTTCATGGGCTTTCAGCGATTTTGTTTTCTTTGTATTTCTTTTTTTTTACAATTTTTTTTTTAAACGCAATTTGATTTATATATATATATATATATATGTTTTGTATACAATTAAAGAATGAATTGAACCGAGATGTAGTGATTGGACTCCATGGAGTCCAATCACTACCTCTTCAACCCTTGATTAATTATTATGTTTTGTTTTGTTCGGGGTTTTTTTCCCACCCAGCCATGCCTTGTATGAGCCTTCGCTCTCCTGCTCACGGGGCCTTATCTTGTGACAAGTGGGCGTACGGTCGCTACTGCAGCATGTCCTGCAACGAAGACTACGATATCCCAGTACCCAGCGGGTTCCAGCCCGCTACCGACATCTACACCTGTGGCTCGTCCGGACTGTGGAGTCCACATTCATACGTCCCCGACTGTTCCCGTAATTTATGCAGTTTTCATTTTCGTACAAGTTGTTCTTGTTAATGTTTTTCAATTAGAATAGCATCACCTGGATTTCAGTTTCTTATTATCCAAACTTTTTCCCCATAGTTGATTAATTGTAGTTAGTTTGTAAATTGGTATCTGTTTCATTTCCTCATGTTATAGGGAATATGTTTTGCAAATTCCTACATCCTGATTTATCGCCCCTCTAATAATGATAACAAAATATTCCGAGCTGTGGAGAAACAATGTAAGCTTGTACGTGAGTGTCCTGTAAGTTTTACGTATTTTGCGTGTATGTGTGTGTATGTGCAAAGCATACAAATGCGAATTTCTTTGTTGCCTTTGTGCTATGACTGTTTTCCTTTCCCCATGCCTGGGTCAGAGGTTCGAGACCCAACCAAGAGCAATCTCCCAACGGAGCTCCTCTACTACTCTGGTCAGTGCACCTCCCCGACCTCGAGAGAGGACATTGCCAAGTCTTTCATCGACGTCATCAGCAAATCCGATGAAGCCAAGAAAATCTGCGATGCTGACGACGGCTGTTCCGTCGAAAACGTAGACGTCGTGTGTGGCTGGCCAGCCAGGCGCCGTAAGAGGGCGCTTCTCGACCGCTCTACAGGTAAACCAATAAGCCAGTTCGTAGTTAGCTCATGGGCACATTAGTCCAAATGACCTTTCATTTATCTCTGTCAGTTAGGGGCACTTCACTCGTTTTGAAAACGACGTAATGCATAAGCTTTACGTAACGATTTATGGGATTCACCAATCCTGTTGAAACAAGAAATGAACTTGCATAGACCAGATGACCAGAATTATCATTCATTTAACATTTGGGAAAGCATCCATTTCATTATTTTGTATTGAATGTATTAACAATCTGTTTCTATTGATATTGCAAAATAACATTTTATACCGCTTTCAGTAACTCATACATTTTTGGCCCGCTCCTGGTCCGAGCTAAATTAGCCCGCGCCAAGCCGTAAAAATTGCGTTCAATAACCATAGCAGAGCCGCGCTACTTTTACGATGACCCATTCATAAACTCGGTAACGTAAGGGATAACTGCCAGGGTAACTGAACACGTTATGGACAGAGCGGAAGTGAATTTTTCGCGCGATATTTGACGTGCGTGCCGCGCACTTATGTGCTGAGCAGCGGAAGCTGTGACCTTTGACCGTGAAAGGAATTTTGGCAAGCGCTTGGCGCTGCTATCGTTATATTAGCCATGTCTACACCTATCCAAAAACTTGTAGTTATACTATTAAACTACGAGCGCAAAAATGCGTCCCCCTAACCACGACAAAACTTCGATGCCGTTCACACCTACATGCAGTTAGCAAAACCTCGAGGTAAAGATAACTACGATAGAAAATAAAGGGCGCCTAGTTTGCACATAGGGTTGCACACTATTGTGGAAAAAACTGAGCGTCGTGGTTAACAAAACTCCGTTCACATCTGTCATAGTTGAAGCGCGCTGCCACAGCGCGCTTAGACTACGCGCTTAAACCACGACAACACCCTAAGAAATCTTGTGGTGTTGTCGTGGTGTCTTCGCCTTAAGGTTTTGTCGTGGTTTTCTAAACTACATGCGTCTACATCTACGCTAACTTGGAGTTTAGTGCCTCGTAGTTTACAAAACCTCGAGGTTTAGAAAACCTTAAGGTAAAGGGACCTAGGTGTGAACCTCACTAATAATAAACTCCAGTCGATCAGCGCCAGGCCCGCGCCTGGTCCGCGCCTGGTGCTAGCTGCAGCAGCGCCAAAATAGTCCGCACCTGGCGCGGGCCACTTTGGCCCCCACCCATTCATAAATTCAAAATTTTCGACTTGGTCCGCTCCTGGTCCGAGCCAAGAGGGTTACTGAAAGGGGTATTAGTAAGGTGGATGTGCTGGCAAGCAGGAAATATTATAAGGATTGCATGAAAAATCATTACATCAAAGATGCTTATCCTGGCGAATTTAAAAACCAACAAGCCTGTTGGTACGGATTACATTTTTCTGCTCATGGGCAAAATGAAACTGCAAAATGGCTTATTCATCGGTATTATTTTTTTTTATTTGCGTTTCAAATTCAAACGTCATTACACTTTCGTCCTCTTTTCTTCTTCTTTCACTCAAGATTCATAGGCCATATTTCTTTCAATTTGGTCGTCATTCTCATGGCCTCTGAAATATTATTTTACAGAAGAACATTGCACAAAAGCGTCAAACACTATGATCAGTTTCATTTTCATCGTTAAACATTGAAAAAAAAAACCGATTTTATTGCATAATATTCTCTATGACATGGCAGACGGAAAAGCAACGCCGGATTTGGACCGCGTCTTCGATAATGTGACAACACAAGGATACCAGCCCATGCGGATAATGTTGAGCCTGGCGGCGAACGCAACAGGCCCAGGCGGCCAGAGCCGGGCACAAAAGAAGCTGACGAACTGGGCGCAATCCCTACTCGCTGGAATACTGGCTCCAGCCCGGGAAGGAATATCGATACTTCGTGAGAAGTTGGATCACGTGACCGACTCGGATTTTTTCATGCTCGTGGGGGATCCTGGGATAGAATGCGACGAGGGATATGTTCCTGACGGCAATAATCAGAAATGTGGTAAGGTCTTCTGTTATGTGTACGTCTGTGTGTGTTGTTGCCTCACCGTTTGTCAATGTGTTTTGTATGAGCTTATTGGACAGCTTTCGTATCAGTTTATTTGAAAAGAATTCAAGAAATGTTTAGTGGCTTTTTTATGATTCATTGTGACGAATCATAATATCTATGGATGACGATAAAGGCGACAACTAACCATTATTAGGTCTGTGTCTTATTTGATATTATAATGAAATAATTATCATTATATTCATCAACAAAATCATTTTCACATTTCAAGTTTGGTAAATCATCAATGTCTCTACCTTTGTAAGATGACTCGATTTCAGTCTGAAGATTTGGTCTGCCTTGACAACGAATAAGGTCTATCAAATGAATTTTAATTGTAGATATGAATCTTCCTTTCTCCTCGAGATTCGACCATTCTCAAATCGATCACCTGTGCTGAAGAGATGATTAATCGATGTGATTGCTATGAAGCACAGGTTAGCCCATCCATATTGTATCCATTATGGACTGTGTTTTGTTTTCCTGATGTACTGCTTGCACCGTGCTATGATAATAGTTTTGTGTCATATACGCTGCTTCCACCCCTGACAGTTGCCTGCGCGACCGGACACTATTACGACCCGCAGTCGAGATCGTGCAAGATGTGCGGCTACGGCTTCTACCAGGACGCTGATGCCCAGCTGACCTGTATGAGGTGTCCGGACGGACAATCGACACTGGAGAAGGGGAGCCCCGATATTGCCAGTTGCAGAGGTATGGCCGTTTGGTATTATGTTTAAAGGAAATTAAAGCCCAAATATAAACGTGGATTGAGTGAATGCAGCAATATACGTTTGTGAAAGTTTGAGGAAAATCAGACATTCGATTCAAATGTTATGAGATTTTAAAGTTTTGGAGCAGTCATCGTCAGCGACCGCAATTTGAAGAGGATATAATAGAATGAAAAATCAACATAAGATTATAGCATAATGAAAAAGCATTTGACTTACCTATTTCAGAAAACAGGGGGAATAATATTTCCCTTAACTTATGCCATTGTGCTGAACAAGTCGATGGAATTTGTATCTTTTTACGAAATATGAATATTGGGGAATCCTCCTCATCAACCAATCTTAATCACATCAATGCTATTTGTAATAACAACAATCAATGTACTAGAATTCACAAAATTCTTACATTCCAAAAAAGAAAATAATAAACAGTGAAGGACAGTTCAAAAGAGGAAAATATTCATGTTTCTATTCATATGAAAATGAAATTAATCCAAATTTGAGTGTAATTTGCAGATGACGATTAAATATGCCCCATTGGTACCCATTCAATCCATCATCCGCTTCTCTGAGAAAAAAGAAATGAGCATTTTCAATGGTATGAATAGTTATGCTGTAAAATCAAGTGACATGAATGGATTCACAGCTATGCAAAGTGCACAATCCACAAGTCCAAGACTCTTCAAATCGTATGTTATGCTCTTCTCCGACCGCAGAGAGATGGTTGTTAAACTATACAGGTTTGCTTTGTTCAAAAGATATCAAGTTTAAATATGCCGACATCGGCACGCGATGATCATGGATTGGATCTACAACACACTGCAGGCCCGTAACTAGGATTTTTATGGGAGGATTCAGAATCAGAAATAGGGGACCTTTTTATATCCACTTCCGGGTTTGATCAGCTGACAAGCAAAAACTAAACAAAACAAAAAACGAGCCAAAAAGCCACAAATCAAAACAAAAATAAAAACAAAAAAGCTCCCTCGTGCTTTTTTTTTTTAATTTCGTTTTTCGCGCCACTTCCGGGTTTCATCGGCTGGCAAGAAAAAAAAAAAGCTTCATTTTTTTTTTTTTTTGCCACTAGAATCGCCTTCTTTCATTTTTATTTCTTATTTCCTTTTAGTTCTTTAACCAATTTTAGCTGCTGGCTAATGGAGGGGGGGGGGGGGGTCGACTAAAATCCTCTGAACCCCCCCCCCCCCCTAGTTACGGGCCTGCATTGTGTACCCTCTCCATGACGTGTTTCAGCTCCATGATATGATTTAAGAGCTACGACACACTCTGACATGGTATAACAGTGTTAATAGTGCCTTACTCCTATAGATATCATATCTTTTCTGTGTCCCACAGATCAGTGTGAAAGGGGCTATTTCTCCACCACCGGCTTCTCGCCCTGCATCCAGTGTCCACCAGGCACGTTCCAACCGCTGATTGGTCAGTCGGAGTGTTTTGAGTGCCCGGTTGGTAGTCGTACGTGGACCCGGGGCGCCACTGACGTAGGACAGTGTGAAGAACTTGAATAAAATTTTGCAAAGATTCTAAGGCTTAACATATCAATTTTCAGCTACATTTTTCCTTTTTTGTTATGTTACTTTGATGAGTTTGCCATGCCTATTTTGTTACATTTCTAGTCAGTCATCTCCTTTTTACGCCAGACAGATGAATATTATAGTTGTTAAGAATACATTTTCAGCTTTAGTAAGTATGTGATAATGCATATGAATATTCATGTGAAACCTTCTCGGAGAGTCGGAGTATATCGACATAATTGATTTGATATGTAGTTCACGATAAAACGATTCTTCAACATGGCAATATACTCAGTAAAAGAAATAAAAGAAACACCACACGGAATCTAGCAACTCTTATGCCAAGGTATACAGAAAGCTGATAATGCTTGAAAGATGCAAAGATGACAACTTGACAGAGTTCTAAACTCAGTTAACAAATTTTATTCTTTTTAGCAATAACAAACTTTTGTTGACAGGCCAAATGTAATACAATATCAAACATTATCATGCACCTTGCGATATTTCGGATCAAAATCCAAACTTTGTTTTATGTTCATTTTCGTACGACAGAAATATGACGTATACGATCGAAGGCAGTTTTGGCAATGAATGAATAAATAAATAAATGAAGAAAATAGATACCTAAATAGATAAGTAAGTTAAAAAAAAATGAATTATTAGATATATAAATAGAGATAAAAGACGATTACCTTATCAAAAGAATTTAATCAAATGCTTATTTAAACACGGAAAATGGTAACACGCTTTTAGTCCTGTCCGTGCTAGTGAAACCATACTGATCTTAGGTTTATAGCAGGAATTCTGTTTAACACTATTTGACTTATTTTGCTTGCCAGTGTATAGGCAGTTTATACTCAGGTGTTCTGGTCTCAAAAAGACTGCATGAAAGATGAACAAAATTAATACAATAAAGAATTTTTAACAAAAGGCAATGAACGACAGGAAGAATTCCTTTGTTTCATCAGCTTGTGATGTTGCAATGATCATGTTCAAATTGTGAGCCCAACAAAGGTAAATGGAGTTACAGTGCGAACCCATTATAACGAACGCGGTTATGACGAAATTCCGGTTACCAAGAAATAAAAATCGAGGCCTCAACATTATCCTGTCTATTTTTTTTTTTTTTCATGTTTAGGTTTGTTTGGTTACAACGAAATTTCAATAGTACGACAGAAAATTGCCGATCCCGAGGACTTCGTTATAATGAGAGTCCGCTGTATGTAAATTTTAATAGCTTTATAATGAAGACAGAGATGCCGAGTGAGTAGAAATATCCATTGTTATTAGATATTCCGTTTCTGACAAACACACTGAACCTCATTTCCTACATCCAGTGATATAATATATTAAAACGAAAAATCAACACACCGCTCGACCAACTTCGAAATCATGCCTGCATTGATTTTTTCATCACTTTGAATTCACTTCATACTGGATATTGAATAAAGCTTGACTGAAAGTTCAGCAAATTTTGACCGTGTGCACATTGTTTTTGTTTTTTGTTTTGTTTTGTTTTGTTTTTGAGTAATCCCAATTCATGCACTTATCAAGTGATAATGCTCATATTGGAGTACATTGCAAAAGGATCTTGAATTTAGAAAAGCATGCAAGGTCCGATTATTGGGAACTAATTCTACTATCCATGACGTGGAATGTGGGATCGGCGTGGACAACCTTTCGAAAGTTGGCTACCATCTAACAAAGATCTTTGGCATCATAATCTGTATTCTCCACCACGCTTATGCTTCTTCTTCTTCTTCCTCTTCTTCTTCTTCTTCTTCTTCTTCTTCTTCTTCTTCTTCTTCTTCTTCTTCTTCTTTTTCTACTACTACTACTACTACTACTACTACTACTACTACTACTACTACTACTACTACTACTACTACTACCACCACTACTACTACGGTATTACTATCCATCATTTAATGCTACTATTACTACTATTACTAGCTACTATTACTACTACTACTACTACTACTACTACTACTACTACTTCTACTACTACTACTATACTTCTGTACTACTTCTACCACTACTTGCACTACTACTACTACTACTACTGCAACTACCTCTATTTTTACTGCTGCTATTGCTGCTGCTCTACGACTACTATACGACTGTTGTTGCGGCTAATAGGCTTACTACTACAATCTACCTCTATTACTATGTAACTTTCATCACCCTTACTTATACTTCTGTTACCATTGCTACTTCAAGTACGGTTAAGAATGAAACAAGAACAGTTATACTTGTGTGTTATGAAAAGTGAGGTAAAAGGGAAATACTAAGTAGTGAAATCAGTAATCCCAAGCCTGTCTGCCACGCATTTTACACAAGTGACTATGTTGATATAATTTGATTCAACGTACAACAGTTGATACGTTCGAAATATGTTTTTGTGCTAAATTTCAAACGTGCCATGAATTTTGATAGCTGTAATGTTCAGTGCAACTTCACATTAAACCAATTGAACCAAACCCGTTTTCCTTCAATATATGAAAGGGTCACACCAAGAACAAAGTAACACCCCGAGGTTGAGATGTCTATACATAGGACATCCATACAACACAAAATACTGTATCTATTAGACACAGTTTGGACGCAAGCGTCATTGCACCTAATCATAAACAACGCCATCTCTTCAAACGCGCGCCAGTTGTACAAGATTTTATTCCCCCCCCCCCCCCCGCCACTTTGAGCACACAGTGTGAAAACTTGTACACATTGTACTCTAGTATCAATACGCGTGAGACGGAGTCTGCTAGTTGCATGTGGCCAGCATACTTTGATGTAAAACAAAACAAAAACACAAACAAACAAACAAACAAACAAACAAAGCTTCTAAGTGATACTTCACTTGTTACATAGCAAAGGATATTTTTGTTTTATGATTGATAATATCATATAATATTTTCTCATCATTTTCTCAGTTTGTTTGTTTTTAAAGCAGCTGTAATTGCAACTATCTTTAACTTGAATGGAGCTGACTCATTTTGGGATCAAAATCTTTACGTACTTTACTCTTGCCAACCAAATAATCTTGGTGTTACAGTACATGCAGGTCTAGGCCTCTTCAGAAATCGAACGTCTGATATCTTGTCACTAACTGGCATCACGTCTTTTTGAATTTCACAACCGGGGAACGATTTAAATGAACTATTGCGTTTTCTGAAACTTGCTACTGTTACTATACTGTTACTGTTACAGATATACTTTTATTGCTATCGTTATTGTTGTTATTATTGTTATTACTGTTACAGCTATACTTTTATTGTTATTGTCATTGCTTTCATTATTGTTATTGCTGCTGTTATTGCTGTCACTGGAATGAATTACAGATCTACATCATTTTATAAACCTTAGGTTCTAAATAAAGTCAGAACAGATGAAATATTGATAATAATAGCATTTACCGACCTTCTAGAATAAACAAGTCACTTTTGCACCTTTACCAGTGTCACACTCTCTGGGAGCGCCTTTATTTGGGCAAACTTTGCACCTTTCAGACCAGTGTCACAATGGGGGCAGCATTAGAAATAAAACTTTTGCACCTGTCTGGTCTGAAAGGTGCAAAGTTGTACCCATAAACGGTGCAAAGTTGAACAGTTTTTGTTAAGAGTGTATATATAAAAAAAAAGTTTGACCGCAAAATGGGCTAAATGCAATTTATAACACTTTAAAGTCTGAAGTCCATTATCAGACAGAGCAAAATAAAGCTTTCTATAGAAATACCTCGCTTATTACATAACAAGGAATATTATGGAAGTAATGATTAAGATTTATCCCATAGATTCTCATTACTTTTGAAGGACTTTTTCAGCACTTTTAATTGCGAAAATTTCAGCGAGAATGGAAGTAACTCATTTTGCTATTAAATTTCATAAATATTATACGTGAGTTTTCACTCTGCCTACTATTTTTAGTTCGCATGTTATCAACTCACTTCATATGATGTTTGATCAGGGTCATCCGGTAAGTTTAGATTTAAGATGGAGGAAATTTTAGACTTTACTGGAAATTTTGAATCAAGATCAATATCATTTTTGCAGCTAGAAGCCAGACAATAGCTGGAATTAAAGTAGAAGATTTTTCCTATCACGCGTAAAATGCTATCGACAGTCCAGCTACATGTACAGTGCAGCCGGTTTGATTTATTGAAGATCCATTGTTCCGGTTTCCTTTTTTCAGTTCGTTGATAGTCGACGTTTGTATGACGCAAAAGCAAATGAGGCGAGATGTCTTCTAATGCGGTCATCATTGTGGCCCCAATTATGCATGAAAGCACACACGTAATAACAGACAACCTATAAATTATAAAATGAATAATGCCCAATTCAGGTCGTCCATCTCCCTTTGTTTGGACGCAAAAGAAAAGACAACTCCATTTTCATTGCTAAACACAGCATGATAGCCGGAGCTCATTAATCTATACTGTCCCTGCAAAAGGAGCGAGGGAGAGATTAAACTTATAATGACGTCCATGTGAACTCGAACTGTTTTTTTTTTTCCAATCCTCACAATATGGGATGAGGCTCAAATTTACAGCAATTACGACCACAGAATGAGAACTCAAAAGGAAGAGCAATTCGTCACAGTGTGCTAATGAACATTTTACGTCCATGACTATGTTCGCAATTAATTGCCACACTTGACTGGCTCCTCCGAGCACGTGACTTCGTAGTCAGCCGTCCTCCTCTTCATTTTTTAAACTTGTTTTATTTGGTGCTTTTTTCCGAAAGACACTTTTTTTTTATTTTTCTTTTCTCCCGAACAGCTTTCATAATGTTATTAACGTGCTTTTTTTCTATTTCCACTCATAGTTTCTTATCTCGCTCTTTTCTTTTTTTTTTTTTTTGATTGAAATAAGTTTTAATTTTTGTTTCTTTTTTGTTTTGTTTTTTATTTATATAGATAATGCAAAACGTTGATAACACAATGTGAGAATTCAATTGACTGGGATAATTTTTACGGAATAAGTCTCTCAAATTTGATAATAATAATAATAATAATAATAATAATAATAATAATAATAATAATAATAATAATAATAATAATAATAATAATAAGAATAATAATGATAATAATGATGATGATGATAATAATAATAATGAGGTCTTATTTACCCAGGGTAGCCTCTTCAGTGTTGTCATTGCTCTATCACAGGGCCATGCCATTGTTATTACCCTAGCATTGCCAGGTATATCACCTGGGTCGAGAGGAACATAGTGGGTAAAAACATCTTGTCCAAGGACGTAAGCACTGGGTGGGATTCGAGCTCGGGTCCTCCGAACGGGAGTCAGGAATCTTATCCACCATGCCACAGCGCCCCCAGCCCCAACTGTGACTGTGAGTTCTATACTTTCACACATTTTATTGAATGATCGAAAGTTTACATTTACCTACACACTCATTATTTATATTAGGGAGCTTTAGATTTTAGACGCGCGGACGTTCAAAGGGAAAAAACATGGTCTGAGCGTGCGCAGTAGCGCACGTCAAGTTACTGCGCACGCTCAGACCATGTTTTTTTCCCTTTGAACGTCCGCGCGTCTAAAATCTAAAGCTCTTATCACCATAAACATGATGCTATGAAACCACAATTTTCATGAAATTGTGTTAAAGGGATCGTATAGTTTCTGTTGAGTCCTAACTTCAGGTTTTTATCATTTTTTGGTGAGATAGTGAGAAACCTCTTATGAAATATGAAAGAGCACATAATTCCGTGAGGATTTCAACGTTTATTTGATGAAAATTGATTTTGAAATGGCTGAGATATCCAAAACAGAGTGATCCTATAGTGTTGGACCCACACTTTATTACGATCTTTTTGTTTTACTTTGTTTTTGGATGTTTCAGCTATTCCAAACCCAATTTTCATCAAATAAAATTTGAATTCCTATCAAAATGGTATGCTCTGTAATATTTCATAAGTGTTTTCTTGGCATCTCGTAAAAAAAGTTAAAGCCCAATTTTCATTTCCACCAATACTGTACCATCCCTTTAATCCTTGCCTTGCTCTTCTTACTGTGTAAAATAAATTTATTTTGTTAATGAATTCAAAGAAAGTACATCGAAAAATATACTTCCAAGTTAGGGAAATATATTACATAATGTTAATTAAGAATACCCCCAGCATATTTCTATTGTCTAGGCAATAAAACAGAAGATTTTCCTTCATGCATTATAATCATTATTTTGGGTGTCCAAGGCGTCTAACAGACTCTGCAGATAAGAGGATGCAGTCATTCGTGTAAATGTTACCTAATTTGTTCGCCTAGTCCCTTGTGAGATGTTTACCACGTGGCTCCATCTCACTATTAAACTTCAGCGCGCCGCCGCCCTTACCACGATTGTCTACCAGAGAGCGGCTTCCCTTCATTGCATTTATCTCATCCCGTCCTCCGCATCCTCTTCCATTCAAAGAGTTTGGTTGTCATGGGCAACGCGTACGTCATTGGGATGATGATGGCATTACGTAACCCAGTTATCCGCGGAATGTGTGGATATAATTTGGGGGCTTAGTACCGACAATCTGTTGGCCTCAAAAGGGTTCATGAACATCATTGGTAGGAAATGTCCGTCCAGGGGAAAAACAGGCCAGAGTACCAGTTTTGTAGGCCGTGCCTTGATCATTTAAAGTCTGAAAGCTCTGCTGAAATCTCATAGGTAATGTATCTACTAGTATATATATATATATATATATATATATAATATATATATATATATATAAATATATATATATATGTATATATATACTATATATATAAGTGTGTGTGTAATATTATGTGTGTGTGTGCGCGCGCGCGCGCATGTGTGAGTGTAAAACTTGCAAAAATATAGTCTTAACCTCTACATCAGCACAATTTGTTATGACCAAAATGAAAAGAATAGGCCCTACATGGAAACATTAGAACCACTATTAACAACAACAAAAAAAAGTCCGGGTTGTATCGGTATAGCTGTATATAGGTTTTACACTTCGGCGAGAGAGAGAAAGAGAGAGAGTGAGATAGAAAGAAATAAATACAGCTTTTGAGACAGATGAAATAGTCAATATTTACATTTAAACAACATTTCACGTTGTAGACCTTGTATACACGTCATCAAAAGTATGCGCGTGATATTACAGATATAAAACCATTCATAAATCAAAGATAGGATTCATCGCCACGTATTATGTTGTTCCTGAATGTCGTAGTGAAGTTTCATGTGCATCGTATTGAGATTTTTCAAAAGAAGTGGTAACAATATATTGAGTTAGAAGATAAAGTACACAATATTGTAAAGTAACTTCGACTTATTAGATTAGGCATAAGAGGTAATTTTCGCAGTTTCCCTATTCATACCATTCATCTTGGTTCAAATGTTGGATTCCATTTTCTACGCATGTAACGTATGAGCCTGAAAAATCCTTTTATAATATCAAAGGGAAAAAAATAGGTGCTGTACTGATATTTTGAAGACGTCATCGATAGAAATGGCCACTTGTGCATGATTCCAGTTCATTAGCATGATCTGCTAGCACACTTATATAGTGGTTTTTAAAATTATTGTTTGTTTATAATTTGTCCCATATACAAGGTAAAACTTATTGCATTTCAACAGTTCCTTATTTTCAAGGACCTTTTCCTTCAAAATAATTTTCCAATGGTCTAGGTTGCTATTGCTTAATGGGTTAGGAGATCCCATTTGGAAAAGTTGCACATTATTTTTCAGCAGAGATTATCTTCCTTCAAAAAAAAAAAAAAAAAAGGTAAAAACTATCCTTACTTCATGTATCTGGAGTATCTTTGTCCTTGCCTGCATGTGTGTACTTGCGGTTTTGTGTGTGTGTGTGTGTGTGTGTATGTGTGTGTGTGTGTGTGTGGGTTTGTATGTCTGTTGGGTGGATGTTATTATTTCTTTGTACAGACGTTTTTGTGCTTTCAAGCTGGTAAAGTAGTAATATGCTGTGACACGCATAGTAAGATGATAAATGTCTATCCGTTCATCGTTATAATATTGTAATGAATAAGATGTGCGGTCTTGGTAAGGCGAATTCGGTTCTTAACAGCCGCTTCTTATTGAAAGAGCAGAGTTAAAGAGAGCTAGAATAGCTCCGCCTGATATACAACATTCCCGTACACGGAGGTCAGTGATGGTATTATCGATACAAATCACTCGATATATCGGCGTCAACCTGCGGTGATTGACCATCTGATTGAAGTCGGTCAGGTTTATTACTGCCGTGGGAATGATTTGGAGAGGGGGAAATTATTGCGCGTTCTTCCATCCAAAACTATAAACAATTCATATCGTCACCGCGATAAATTACGTCGCACTTTTACCGGGCCAGAGCGGGTTACCGTGAACAGATGAGATGAAGTATGACGTCAGAGCAGAATCATGATTGTTCAAAATTATTCCTTCCAGTCCCTTCCCGCTTCCTTCCTGCTTCGAGTTGAAAATGAGATTTTATCCATCAGAAAAGACAATCATCTCACAACAGCTTTCAAGCAAACGTGCCATCCAAGGTGTTAAGGTTCCACTTCACTGTGGTGGTTCGCTCCTCGAAAATCAGTGAATTAATCATTTTGTGGTAGAGAATGTACAAGGAATTTGGGATAGAAAATGCCAACTTTGTTCAATAATCTCCCACAGATGACCAAGGAAAGGTGCTTGTTTATTTTTGGTTGATTGTTTTTGCTTACGAAAATAGTGTTTTTTCGCCTGTTTTGGTTTCTTTTGTTTGTTTGTTTGTTTGTTTGTGTTTGTGTTTTTTTTGTTGTTGTTGTTGTTTTCTGTGAGAAAAGAGTCTACTTTTTCGAATGGCACGATGTGCCTAGTTGATACCGGTTGCTGAATATTGATAATCGTAAAGAGCGAACCATGAAGGGTCGACATCAGTCGCCTGTTAGTTAGTTAGTTAGTTAGTTAGTTTGTTTGTTTGTTTGTTTGTTGTTTTTTGTGCGGGTAGGTACGTGGATCACATTGGCGGTTGTATCCTACTGTTTTCGATGAATGAATGAAGTGGGATCTTTTACGTCCTGAGTCGTGACTAACACACGGGACCTTCATTATCCTATCCGAGGGGCAGTGTGTATGCCTCCTACCAGAGCGGAAGGTATAATGATTACACACAACATTGCTCAGCTAGATTCAAATGGGAATTGAATCCGAGAATTCTGATTGCGAGGCAGACACGCTATTAACCGACTCACTGAGCCACATCACCGCCCGTAGAGAAAAGATTTGCAAGTGATATCAATATGGCCTATGGCAGCCTCACAGTATATTCATATCTTCTTAAGATGACTACTTTTTGTTGGGAACGGGACTACTAAGAACTGCGGCGTTTGATTTAACAAGTGTGCTAGCCGTAGTCTCTCAACGAAGCATCATTTTTCACATTTGTTTCAGCTCCAGACCATGTTTGCACGTCTACATACCTTGCCCAATAAAGTAGGAGTATCACGCCCTCTAGCCGATCGAGCTGGTCAATTTGTGATCACGTTGATCCGGACAGCTGACTACAACTTGTGTTTTATGTTGTTTATTGATTGTTGTTAATTTTGCTCACATTGCGTGCTACATCTGTGGTGAATAAAGGACGCCCTGGTGACCAACAATTCACAGTATAATAAAAAGTAATGATGATAATGATAATAACATTTAGGCTTCAGAGCGCCTTTTACAAGATGTTTCTAAACGCTTTGCAGAGAGCAAAACAATTGGACGTTGACAAAAGCAACAAGCATAAAAATCGAGTACGAGTGAATTGCATAATCATCGGCATTGTTCTTGAAATATAAGCCCTCACTTCATTTCTTTGACTACAATGAGACTGAGAAATAAAAATAACTGTGGAGAAGAGATTATTCGATGCAGTGGATAAGAAAATAGAAGTGGTATATACGATATCTGTCATAAAGTACAAAATAATACCTTTTAAATGATATATTGGTCACTTCATATAAAGGTATATTTTCTAAGTTATGGTCAAAAGAAGCAAAAAATATTCTTATTATTCTCTTTGTTTTTATTGACCTTTAATCGCAAATATCTCCATTTGGCAAATATGGACTTATCGGTTTTTGCAAACAAACTCTTCATATATATATATATATCTAATAGAGTAGGTATAAGGTCGACAGTTGTATCAAAATAATAGGCTCAATATTTACTGCCAAAGGCCAGAGGGAAAAGTATTGAGCTCTGTGTCTGGATTTTTTTTTTCTTTAAAGAAGGAACTTTTCTATCGAAATTCGTTGACATCCCGATTTCAATCAAAATTTATTCTCATGTTTAAACAATGCCCTCCGGTTTGAGATAACAATACTGAAGTAAGTAAGTACTCATGTAGTGACAGAGAGAGAGAGAGAGAGAGAGAAAAGAAGAAGAAAGAAAGAAATAGAGGGACATAAGATGAAATCTGAAAATACGTCATGTCATTTCATCATAGAGAATATGATTCTTTTTCTTCTCTTTTCGGACCCTTATATCAAACAAATTGGTTTATTTTGAAACTTCTCGCTGCCGGCTTGAATTATTTTTGATTTTTCTCCGAGTAAGTTTTTCTTTGTTATTTGCACTCATTCGTTGCATGCCTTATAATACTCGGAATCATCTTAGAACAATTCTGTTTTCATTTTCTTCAGTTATATAGGGGACATTTTGTCTGGATTACGGCAGAAGGACTCCCATTGCTGCTTGGCGTCACGGAGCCCCATATCAACAGTTTCTTTTCTTGACGTCCGAAAGGGAGAAAAAAAGAGGTCATCGAGAAATTTCAAAGGAGCAGAAAACACAAAGGGAAAGGCCGAGAGGAATATAAATGATAAAAAATCTGAACTTAATTTCTAAGGCAAATGCCATCGCGCAAAGCAATAACACCAGGACCCCTGTCCAATTTTAGAATCGGATGAGGTCGAAGAGAATACACTCCAAAAGCTGACAGCGGCTACAGATCGGCATGGCCAGCTATACCTTCTTTTGTTGGAGGCGGAATTTTGGTGTATGCATTCCACCTTGCCCGAGCGCCTTGCTTCTGGCCAATGACCCGATTTCTCGAAATGTCAGGACGTATTAAGGATTTTAATAAATGGACATGCACCTCACGAAGCTGATTGAATTTGGAAGGTGACGAGGAAAATGCGCTTTCAACCTCAGGGCCAATCATGTAATTATTTCCATTTCCCGCGCTCAACGTAAAGAAAAAAGTGGAAAAGAAAAGTTCGCATGACTCCGTGTCTATCTTCTTAAAGACGTTGCAGCTCTTATCAAAATTAATACGTTCACATTTCCAAACCAAATTTATACTGCTTTCTGAAATTCCAATTATTTGAACAATGTTTGAACTAAAGGTAAATGACATTAATCTTTTTGCAAAATTCAATTTTTATGTTTCGTTTGTATAACGGTCAATTGCCATCTTCTTTTTCGCATTATTTCAGCTAAACAAGGACATACATTCTTATCCCACTAGGCAATCTGATGAATTTCACTAATTACATAATCCTAAAACGGTAATGGCTCTGAAATCTATCAGACACACTGGACCCGATATTTGGAACTCTCTTCCTTCTGAAATTCGAACGTTAAAGTCTATGCACTCTTTTAAGAAAGCTGTAAAGATGATGCTGCTCTCTGGATACCAGTGAGCTTATAATGTCATTGTAATTGTATTGTATATGAAATTCCCTCGTGGAAATATCGCCGTTCTGAATTTAGTGCGTAATGTTATGTAACCGACCATGACCTGTAACTGTTCACCTGTACCCCGGTAAGAAAATACTTTGCCATATGCTTTACTATTCAGTGATCCAGGTGATCTAACCTTGCGTGTTAGCGAAAGCAGACAGACCTCTCCCTTCCTTTCTCCTTTCTTCTATCCTTATATCTCTATGCAAGTCATCCCTCCTCCTATTTTCCTGTATTATGTTATGTATTATGTACGAGGGTTGCATGCAAATCAGGCAGTTGTAGCCCTTTTGTGTTATTCATTGCATCGCTGATATGTTTTGCTGTACATTGTAAAGGCAATGAAGAAACTTACTTTGTTAACAATTAATGTTTATGTGTATATATGTATGACACCAACAATGTATATAATAAATGTGTATGTATCTGCATGAGCAATGATATAATGCAGGAACCAATCAAATCAAATCAAATCAAATATCCTCAGTTGATATATTAACATGTTTTGATAGTATGACAGTGAGTGAGAGATAGAGAGAGAGGGGGGCGGTAATAGAGGAAATGATCTCAAGGTATTATAATATCTTGTATCTCTGGTTGTTCTTTCAAAACTTGAAAAATTATCACGTGTATTAAGATATCATTGGTTAACTTCTTCAGTAGCCACAATGCGTGTCATCTACAAGCCTTGCACACGACCCTATAAACGTTACGGTGATGTTCATGTGCCAAATCTCAAGTCAATTAATGCTTAATCAGTGAGACAACCAGCCCAATTCATGCTAAGCTTGCCTTATCAAAAAAAGGAGAAAAAAAAAAGAAGTATGCGGTGAACATGGAAAAACACTGCTCGACGCTGGTAAAAAAAAAAAAAAAGTTACCATTTCAACACATAATTCAACTTAAGCAAAAAGTTAAACTTACACACCAACACATCACAACGGTCACATCTGCCAAATTTCAAATAAATACTTGAAAAACTGAATGAGTTAGCTCTATCCACAATTTTTTTTTTCCAAGACATACTGTCACCATGGCAGCCCATTGTTCAAAATGGACGAAAACATATTGTTTGCATATCTAAAAACTCTATCCATCACAGAATGCTGAATCTCAAATCAAAAACTCAAAAACCAAGGGAGTTAGCTTAATTTGCAGTATTTTGTATGGTTTTCATTATGAAAAATGCGGTTACCATGGCAACACAGTATTCAACATTAAAAAAACTGAAATTTACCCGTGTACACCATAGCGGTCATAAAAATGCCAAGTACCCAGTCAGTTATTCAGAAGCTGACGGATTCAGCTCAATCCGCATTAATTTTGTATGTTTTTAATTGTAAAATTTGCTGTTACCATGGCAATGCATTGTTCAACAACTGGAAATTCGTAAAATTCCGGTACTCGAACCTGTCCTTTGACATTTGATGTGTCCGCACAATAGTCAGGGGCGGATCCAGGAATTCCGTAAAGAGGGGGCGTGTTTACAAAATTAAAGGGGGGGCGCACGCACCCCTCCCCCCATTTTTTTTCTTTTGATTTCTTTTGTTTCAACAAAAAATAAAGGGGGGGGGGCGTGCGCCGGTTGCGGTCCTCCCTGGATCCGCCCCTGATAGTTGATAGGCAAAACTGCAACTGCAACGCATTATGTCAAGTTTCGCTTCGATGCCTCTACCGGTTCTCAATTTACCTCATCCACAGGAACAACACGGACGGGACATATCTTTTGATTATCTGAAAACTATATCCATCACAAGTCCTAAATCTCAAATCAAAAGCTCACAAACCAAGGGAGGTACCTTAATCCATTGTATTTTTGTATTGATTTGCGGTTACCATGGCAACAGAGTGTGGACCACTTACAATGTTGATATACATCAATGACAAGATTAAAGATTTGTACTGTTTGCACGTATACAATTCGGTAATCTATGTACGATTGTAATTATTCTCTTCCTTTTTTGTTTGATTCCACGTCTTTTAAACTGCTCACTCATATCCTACCCGGAAATCTAATTAAATTCACTTGCCATTGACTGTGACTATTTCTTTGCCAAATCTAACTTCTCTTTTTTTAGCCCTTTGAAATTAAATTTATAAGAATGTAAAAAAAAAAAAAAACTAAAAAAAAAAACTGTTAGTTTGAATACTTTTTATTCTCAAATTGAATGATCTTCTTTAAAACTCCTATGTAGCAAAAGGAGTTATACTTTCGTAAACCCTAATTCCAAGTCTTTATTTCTGAAAAAAAAAACAACTCATTAATCGTCTCAAAACTCAACCTTCTCTCTGAATCCGCACATCTCGACGTGCATCACGTGCGTTGGTTTAGCCTCTAGACCTCCTCTTCCTTTGTCTTTAACCCTGTCCTCTTTAGGATATACCTGTTGCTCCATCCTTGCTTGCTCGATTTTGTTTTTCCCTTTTTTTCTTAAACAAGAGAGCTGTGTAGAGTTCATGTTTGTTTATGCGTTGTATACAACACAAAATACCCACATAATTATTATGTGCTTATGTGTTTCCTTTGGTCTCTGTTTTTTTTTTTTTTTTTATAGTCAACTTACTTAGTTTGCTAGTTCAGTAAGTGGTTTGATTATTGTTTATGAAATATTTCTTTCAGCAGATTCCTCCATTTTCGACAATTTCCAATTTGCACTGTCATCACAGTTTTGTATTGAGTTTGTTTGATTATACTGTAATTGTGTTTTTGTTTGTTATGGTGTGTTTGTTTGAAATTGAGGAAATGAAATGAAATAGAATATAATGTAATGTAATGAACTTGAGATGGTGTTGTCTGTAATCCATGGCTCCTAAAATCATTGATTTCTTCTTTTTATTTTCAGACTGAGTGGGTAGTAGGAATACAATAATCACTTGCCAAAGTGCTGTCTTCATATTGTTTCTTTTAAAAAAAGCCGCAACACGCAGTCGTCCGTATTTGTAATGAATAATAATGGATTCAAAGAGAAATGTGGATTTTAGCCGAATGTTTTCATCAATAAAGAAATAGTTATTTCCGTTGACAACTTATAAATAGAAGGTATTGATCGCGGAAGGTGAAAATCAAATTCTTTGTCGCACGAGGGAAGTCAAGTGTGCTTTACGGTAATAACAATAGTCCTACCATGACTTCATTGCATTCACGATGCAGTGACTAACCAAGTTAAGAATGGCTTCAGTAGAAGACTATCACCAGACGAAGACAAGATGAATTGTCATCAAAATCGAGCTTAAAGGGATCGTATAGTTTTGGTTGAGACCTAATTTCAGGTTTCTAACATTTTTTTGGTGAGATAATGGGAAACCTCTTATGAAATATGAAAGAGCATGTAATTCTATATGGAATTCAATATTTATTTGATGAAAATTGCTTTTGAAATGGCTGAGATATCCAAAAAAGAGCGATTCTCATAAAGTGTGGGACCCACACTTTATTACGATCGCTTTGTTTTACTTTGTTTTTAGATGTTTCAGTCATTCCAAACCCGATTTTCATCAAATAAACTTTGAATTCCTCTTAAATGGTATGCTCTGTACTATATCATTAGTGTTTTCTTGGTATTTCGCAAAAAGTTAAAAGCCCAATTCTCATCTCCACCAATACTGTATCATCCCTTTAAAGGAAGCCAATATGCAAATTTATCTGTGAGTATTAGTAGAACACATGAGAAAGAATTTCAAGGAAAACCGGATAGTCGATTCAGAAGTTATGACTTTTTAAAGTCTCGCTACCGTCAGAGCAATTATAGATAAGGATTTCACTTCGCGACGTTATAAGAAAATATGAAGGCAATTCAAAATAATATATCATTAAAATTTCATTTTTCTAGAATAATGAAAAGCCCTTGACAAACCTCTTTCTGAAAACAGGGGGAATAATATTTTTTTTTTAACATGCGTAAGTCACGAGAAGATGTAATCTGTAATTGTCATGAAAAGTGAAGATTTGTGGAATTCCTCTTTAATATGTTTTTTTTATGTCGTCCAAACATGAAATCATGAACCAGTAGTAAATGGTAGTGATAGGCCGACTAGGTTAAAAAATCAAAACTTTTGAATCGATCACCCGATTTTCCTCAAAGTTTCATTGATGTGTTCTGTTGATATTGCTGCTTTCACTCAATCCACATTGATATTTGGGCTTTCGTTTCCTTGAAGATGAACATATCAACTGAAGTTTGTTTGTTCTGTTTTTTGGTTTGCTCGCTTCATTTCAATCTGCAAAGATGGCTGGATAGCCCATATCCAGCTGCAATATATAGCTGGTCTTCCATGTGGTCCAGTTGGACGTTAAACAAGACCACTTCACCGGTTTAAAGATCCTGCTCTTTACGATGAATAAATGAAGACTGATTTTTTACGTGCATGAGTTGTGACTCTCTCATACATTATATACATGGGGTCTCCATTTGAAGTCCTATCCGAGGGACAGAATGTTTTGCCTCTTACGAGAGGGGACGGTGTGATTACGCACAACAATGCTCAGTGGGACTCCGACGGGAATCGAACCGGGGTCCTTTGGATCGTGAGGCAGACGCGCTACCGACTGAGTTAACTCACCGGAGTCACCGTCACCGATTTGCGTACGCTTCGATCCACAATACATTCGCTAATGGGTGCTATTCTTGTTTCGTTTTGTTTTGGTCTGTCTTTTGAACATACCCCGTCGCCAGCGAATGAAGATCGATGCAATCAGACGTCCCATTTTTCCCTCGCTAAACCAGGTCTTTAAGGGGATTGAACAGTTTCTGTTGTCATGGGGCTTCAGGTTTCTAACGTTTTTTGATAATATATTTTTGAGATAACGAAAAACCTCTTATGAAATATGAAAGAGCATGAAATTCTCAGAGGAATCTAAAGTTTGCTTAATGAAAATTGGCTTTGAAATGGCTGAGATATTGGACGAGATAAAAATGTGCACCCACCTTTTATTAGGATCGCTGTGTTTTAGTTTGTCTTTGGATATCTCGGCCATTTCAAACCCGATTTTCATCATATACACTTTGAATTCCTTTTGAATTGTATAATATAATATGCTCTTTAACGTTTCTTAAAATGGTTTCTGAGTGTCTCGCAAAAAAAAAGTTAAAAGCTGAATTATCATCTAAACCAATACTATACTATCCCTTAAAAGGCATAATTTACCATTTGCAGATGAAACAAATACCCAGCATTAGTGCTTTAATGTAGTTCTAAAATGTGAGGTAGGAATAAAAACAACCACTGTAAACATTTGCATCAGTATAATCGATGTTAAGTACTGCTGAATACACAAAATGTGTACAATAGTTATAATAGAAATGTTTCCAGACTAAACTGTCTACAGTTATAGTTTATTGAAAAAAAAATACTGATATCGCCTTGTATTTCAGGCTTTATTGCGAAAAGTTTATATGGTAGGATGTTTTGCGATACAACAGACCTACACGTATGCATCAAAAGTGATACCTTGAACATTTTTAAATCACTGCTCCCAAAGGTAAACAGGACCCTTTAAACTTGCTCCCAACAATACCGCGAAACTGGGGGTCTTCGACGCCCTGCTGTATGTTATGCATGAGAAAGTTATACTTGAGACTCTAATTGCCATTTCGTGCTTCAAATTTAATGGTTCGAACGATATCAAATATTCTTGTTTATTCTGATTACAATGGGAACCGTGGCAATGACACCCATACAAATCGATAAGCAATTTGTTCATAATAAATGAACCAATTCTCAATCACTTCCCTCCACTTCCTCATCGAAAGAAAAAAAAAAGCTTGAATAGTCCCCTTGATGGACTGTCGTTTCGCTCACTTTAATGTTTGAATTTTGCCTGTAATAGGGGGAAAAACATGCGCTAACAGGCGTGATTTTGAGAGTCCATTAGATTTGGTAGCGAGATATAATGGCTCCCAAAAGAGATTCAAGGGACATCAGAGGGTAACATGACAATTGTCCGTACAAAAGATCACTTCGTCTTGCCGTCTTTTCTTCTCCCGTGTACGTCACGCGGAGCGTTGCCATGGTGACGGATAGCTAGCAGCAATCGTTTGGAGGATTATATATTGCTACCAATATTCGCCATGTGGCATTGCCTGCATAAAATATTCGCGCCAAAGGAGTCTCTGAGCATTATTTCGGGCCATTTTGAAATTCGCAAATTCAAAAACACGCTCACTCTGAGGCATGTAACATGTCACTCTTTTCTGTATGTGATGTATGTATGTAACAAAATCATTATATAGGTCTACATCATGTATCAAGGATACACATGTTTGTTTGATGTACGTGTATTTGTTTGATGTATGTGTATGATAATACATACCCTAAATTGACATTTGTTTATACATTGCTTGTCATATCAATCATATACAAATCCATTACGTTTAAAGGGGATGGCTAGTAACTGATCAGTGGGAATCAGTGGGAATACTGGGGGATGATTGTTCCAATTCTTGTGGGATTCAAGAGTACATTATAATATGTCTATTGTTGTGTGAAAATTATTTGCTTCAGAATGGTCTCATATTCAAGTAATGTGCAGTTTAATGTTTCCAGGTTAGTGTGCCTTGGTCAGTGACGGGGCATTAATCTGCACATTACTTGAATATGAGACCGTTCTGAAGCAAATAATTTCCACACAACAATAGACACTTAATGTACTCTTAAATGAATCCCACAAGAATTGGAACAGTCATCCCCCAGCATTCCCACTAATTCCCACTGATCAGTTACTAGCCATCCCCTTTAAAGGCTGATTGAAATTGATGTGTGTGTACGCATGGACCAATGGTGTATTAGTCTTTCTTACGTTAAAGTGATGTTATTTGAAATCTTGTCATGTGAACTTATGTCATGAACGTATGCAAACACAATCTCATAGATCGTTTATGACCCTTAGTTTGTCCGATGACTACTATATATTTTGACGACAGGTGACGAAAATCGATGCATGTCCATAATTTTGTCATTTCTGAATCTTGAGGTCATTTACGTATTTAAAGTTGTACCACAAACTTGGGGGGGGGGGGGGAGGAGCATGTGCTGAAATTCAAGCTAAATAGAAGTAAAGGTAAGTACCGGTAAATATATCATTCAAACGCTGTGTATGAACCAAGTCCAACGACACTGTCGCTTCAAAAGTGAATGCAATCAAATGGAACAGACATGTTTCCTACATCTTTTATGAATTCAGCGCGACGATTATATTTCCTGACAGTGTATAGGAAACCATTCTTCCTTTCGTTTATTTATTATTCGGATTTCAATAGGAAAAGGAAAATGACGGTCATACCGTCCTTAAAAGAGGGTATCGTGTTTTATATTAACACTGTTCTCCTAAAATGGACTGTCGTGAGCAATATTTCAGTTTATCAGTTATGGGTATTTCAATATGTTGTTTGAGCTTCTCGAAGTAATGTTGTGTCCAGTCACCCATTTGTTATCATTTCTCACAATTTGTTACATGTTTTCCAGTAATTATCTCAATGTTACTGGTATTTTTTTCTTGACATTTTCTCTTTGGCATATTGACAATGAAATATATCACATTATACCTTTCTTTATGCTTATATCATCATTCAGTATTTCATATTGTTAATATTTTTCACATTTAATGCTTATCATTCTGTTTACTATTCTACATTTTTGGACGCAGCGTTATCTCCATTCCTTTTTTATTTTTCCTACTCTGCAAAGCTGAATCAATAACATGGTGCATTGACGCAATATTGAATTGTATCTGTTTTATAAGCTCGTATGTATTACGTAATTTTACCATAATAAAAGTATATAATATATATATATATATATATATATATATATATATATATATATATATATATGAAGAGTTTGTTTGCAAAAACCGATAAGTCCATATTTGCCAAATGAAGATATTCGCGATTAAAGGTCAAGAAAAATAAAGAGAATAATAAGAAAAATTTGGCTTCTTTTGACCATAACTTCAAAAATATACCTTTATATATAGTGCCCAATATATCATTTAAAAGGTATTATTTTGTAGTTTATGACAGAGATTGTACTTCAAAATCTTCAAAAATGGACTTATCGGTTTTTGCAAACAAACTCTTATATATCTATATCTATATATATTTATATTTATATACATATGCATATACATATATATATATATATATATATATATATATATATACATATATCAGGGCTCCACACTAACTTTTATTTTTGGTGGCCCCGGGCCACCGTTAGTGTCGAGCCCTGCATATATATATATATATATATACGATATGTATAAACTGTGTACACACTTTGAGAAATAATTTGTAATTCTGCATCGGGCTGCATGGAATGAATCTATTGAAGGAAATAAGGAGACCACTAATAAATATTCCAATAATATTTTATTCAAGAGGAACATAGTGGAGACTTTATGTTTCACGGATGTACGGATGGATGGAGCAGTTTCAAGCTCAGATAGTGTCCATAATATAATAACTATATGCCACCTTCCACTTGAAAGGATATTTCAAAGCTGTATATTTGCATTGTATTCTTAAGTTTCATGTATGATTTTTATCACAAATTTCCCATTATGTAGCTCCCTTTCCCTGAAAAGTTACCATAGCTCTATTTGTGTAATTCCACAATGATTTGACCAAAGGATATGTTCAAATTCTTAAAATACTATCTTAAAGGAGATATTTACAAAAAATCGTGTTTGTCTTTTGGGGATTGTGGTTGATCTTCACCTAATCTGCTTGGCATGATTATGATGAAGACCATAGAGTAGTAAGTATGTTCTGTGAAGATATGAGGAATTCTAAAATTCCATAACTTTCTTCTCTCCTTATTCGCTTCAATTTCGACAAAAATTCACCCGTTTTGTATATTCCAAATTTCAATAAATTATTGACAGCTGTATTTGAATATGGAGTCACTTTTTACTTCCAAGAAACACACGCATAAAGAGACAGACACTTGTATTTCTACTTATCAAGAATAAATATACGACAACAGCACAATATATACATGTGTTGGAGGCACGGCATTTTTTGTATTTTTATTCTTTTTTAAGCTTATATGCAGTTGTATAACAAAGATGTACCCAATACATAACTGCAATTCTACACAATCAGTAAACTTTGTTCAAAATTGAAAGAAAAAAAAATGAACTAGCCCAAATCGTAAAAATTCAATAATACACAGTCAATCATATGTATTTACATTCATATGTTGTAATAGTAAAGAACAATTATTTGTAGTATAAAAAGGAGTAAATGCTACTACTATATCATTTCATACACACATGATAACCTTGAAAACAGGTCGTGTCAAAATACTATCTACAAATATTTCTGTACAATATCCGTTCATGATTATCAATCCTTTTTAGACACTCTTTATTCGCTTGTAACTGTAGCGACACTTTGCAGTTTGGGATTTAAATAAGGGAAAATTGAACAATCGGAAATAAATGAAAACATAATAGTATCCATCAGCAAAGATATGCACATATTGAATAACATGGTACTTTTCGATTTCATTAGTAAGAAGCCATTACTTCCAGTGAATATCCCTGGAATTCGTTGAATACATGAAACAAATGAAGAGCTACACAACAAAGAGAGTGGTGTATGTTCCCACCTCACCTTTATCATAGATGTCAAAAGCATAAAGAGCAACGCTTTGCATACAGTTCATTCATGGGACACAGTCTTCATTTATGTGTAGGTCTGAGCAGGTCATAAATGAATCCGTATTTTAATCGTAAGATAATCACGAATTATATCATAATTATTACGTAATCAAAGCAGGAGATATTGGCTTTGTTCGTTTGCAATAAAGAGCTGCAGCGATTGCAGATCCATTCCTAGTAAAAATCAGTGCGACATGAAACCCAAGGTTTGATTGATTTCAGTAGCTTCGTTTGAATATTTACTTATCCTTTAATAATGCACTATGGTACATATTCCTTGATGTTGAATCTGAGACACGCAGGATCTCCGCTTTTCTGATAATGATCACAAGGTACATTATAGCTCAAAATGCCAACACACATCTCAAATTCACGTTGATATAGCTACATATCTATGAATTACACCAACTTTGAATGGCTCTGAAAGTAAACAGAAATAGATACGAACCACCATTAAAATCCCTCAAACTTGTCAATAGCAATCTGCAAATCTGTTTACCTCAGCAATAAGCTGGTATGAAGACAATTTTTTTTTTCACAGAGGATCGAATTTCACTTTTGATCCTGTGCCCATGAGAAAAAAAAAATTAATGAAGTCAATTCAGTGGATCCATTAAAGAGCACGTAATTTAACAAGCAAATCCAAGTTGGAATCCATGAAAGTGTAGTGATGAGTAGGAAGACGTGAAAATGGAAATTGGACTGAGAGGGAAAATCGAGTTGAAATTATAGAAGACGGTCGTTATTTATCATTTCGGTTGTTTGCTTTTGGTTTCTATCATTTGTAGCTGCAGTTCCAGCATACTGTCCTAAAGTCAATGTCACAGAGCATTTGGGAAGTGTCATGGAAATCACTTGGGAAATGATAAGATTATGTGAAATCAACTGAGCAAGTAACATCAGTGAACTACAATCCGTGGCAGCAAAGTATGACCCCAGTGATCGAGGTCACTTTACACTACACATCATGTGCATATTTTCTTACTTTTTTTTTTCTTTAATTCTTTTTTTTCTTTCCTTATAACATGGCAGGAAAGTGCATTGACATCACATGAGTAACATGTCCTAGTACCCATTGTCATTTGATCGATTTTACTCCGCTCTCGATCAACTGGGAATTAACTCTTCTATGCCAGTGAATCAAATGTGTACGAATTTCACACACAAACCTGAGGACAAGAAGTCAATGTGACACGCAAAGGGTTCACCAATTCCTTCTTACACCTATTTCTTCCGCAAAAGAAAAAAAAAACTGAAGCAAAACTTTTCATTTTTTAAGAACAATTTGTTTCAATTTGATGGAAGAGCGTGCGTCAAAGCACAAAACACTTCAGCGTCCCGCCACAGTGTGAGAACAGTTGAAGTGCTTGATTGAAAATAAAAATGAATTAACGTCATTTCTGTCGATTTGAGATATTTGCGACTAAACTTGCTCAAGAAAAAAAGAAAATGTTAAGAAAATATTGGAAAGTATTTATCATAAGTTCAACAATACACTTTCTGTAACAAGTGACAAAAAGAGGTTTTATGTTTCAGTACTTACATGTACATGTGAGGACTTATTTTACAAATATTAAAAAATGGTAAAAATGGCGCTTAACCCTTTTTGCAATCAAACTCCTCAGTTGTCGGTATCAACGTATTTTACATTGTTTATGTAAATAGTTGTACCATCCTTGTTCAAGCGTAAAGCAATGTTCAAAAAACAACATGTTATACAAATCGAGCTCTACTCAAGCATTTCCATTTTCTTTCAATAATTTGTTAAATTCATTTTTTTTCTGCCATGCTGATTCGTTAATTCACTCATTGTTTTACCTTACCAACATTCACTTAGAAAATGATCACGTTGTCCCATCGATAGACTTAACCTTAACAAAGAGTATGATCTTATTTCATAGTTATCATTTAAATATACAAGAATGGAATTAAAACATACTTGTGTTATTTCCATTGAGATCACCTTCAAAACACAAACAAGCAAACAAACAAACAAACTAATAAAACGCAGATAAATATGGCGACTGCTGTACTTTAAGGTCTACAAAATACCTGCTTAGAGTATGACATGGGGAGTATGGTGTATATAGAATGTCCTGACGTGTTGGCGCATGGGCAAAATATATATGAGGGAAGCCACAGAATAATGCTTGCACTAGACAGCACGTGCAACTCACAGAAAACGAAATGTCATGACAGTCAGCAAGAGATTAACATAACCTTTAGCGAAGGACTCCGAAGTCAAATCAACAAAATCAAATCGACCAACTTGGTTAAGTTTACTGAAAGACAGCGATCTATGCACACATTCACACACAGTTATACTTGCAAAACACAGTTCGTCGCGATCTATCTCTTAGTCGTACGATCCCGCTATCCTTATTACAGGCTCAGATTTCAATTCCAGGGGTGCGAAAATTAGTATTTTTTTTCATTGATAATCTTTTTTTTTTTTTTTTAAATTCCATGTGATCCTGTCTTGTTGTAATTATAATGAATACATTGTCGGCTTCACAGTGACCTGTTGTTATCAATGCAGGAAGATTAAAGGTCCAGTTTACCTTTGGGAGCAGTGATTTCAAAAATGTTCAAGATATCACATTTGATGCATATGTGTAGGTCTGTTGTATCATAAAACGTCCTACCATATGAAATATTTGCAATGAAACCTAAAATATAAGGAAATATCTTGGTTTTTCTCAATAAACCGTAACTGTATACGGTTTAGTCTGGAAACATTTTTATTATAACTATTGTTCACTTTTCGTGTATTTAACGACACTTAACATCGATTATACGGATTCAAATTTTGACAGTGGTTGTTTCTATCCCTAACTCACATTTTAGAACTACTTTAAAGCACTAATGCTTTCATCTGCAAATGGTAAATTATGCCTTTAAACGATAAAGGAAGAAGTTATACACCTATAGAAAGCATTTCATCTGATTAAACACAAGTTTACATCGATGAGGGTATTCTACTGTTGATTTTGCTAGTGGAAAGAACTTCCACTACATAGATCTACGACCATTTTCTTTTGTTGCCTCCAACAGCGACGATTAGCTGCAAAAAAAAAAAAAGACAAAAAAAAAGAGGACATTACTCTTTTACATTTACTTTCACTCTGGTTAAAGGATTCAATTCATCGTTGGAGTAATAGTTTAACTTTTAAAGGAACAAATGAAACTATCCTGTACTTAATTGTCGAAGGGTGCTAAGCATTTAATGGCGTGCGAGGTCCAGTTTACAGATTCGACCCAGTGCCATTCGTCAGGTAGAGAAAGATGAACTGGGGTGACCTATATACAAATACGCTTCAGGTCAGGCAGATTCTAAACAAACACTCGTCACATGTCATTAACCTTTTGCCTCCAAGATACGAAATAATTTCCCTCTGTTTATGCATGCACACATTTGGGTCCCTTTCAATAAAGCAAACTGTTAAACCTTAAACTGGTAGTATGTATTCGGAAAAAAATGAATTTCAACAATTTTCAAAATTTCAAATTTCATACATATCACTTCCCCTACACCTGGAAAGCCGACACTGGTATAAAATGAGGTGAGCAGGTTACATGTAATAGACACAAAACACGTAAAAATAAGCACATGAACATTTTATGTTGAAACTAAATTCTATTAACTTATACACTAATAAACACCATTGTGTTTATTTCTACTATAAATATTTCAAATATAAGACTACTGAATATTATAAAATTTTCTTTTGCGAAAACAATGCTGACAACACAAAAAGTCGCAATGATTATATTGTTTGGTAAATCACAGGATTAATGGAAAACAAGTAAGTTGATTAAATTTTGTGACTGCAGTTATGAATACCATGTTCTTATATGATTAGTATACAAATAACACAGAAATAAAAACGGATTATAATGTCTGCATTACACTTAAAATATGGAAATATGATTTCTTCGAAACGTCATCAGTAATCGTTGTAAAGTTTGATAATAATGATAAACAATGATTTATGAATTCAGCTCGTGATACATCGTACTGTAATAGAAACTCGAAATAACGATGTCATGAATAGTAATCAAATACACTGAAACGATATTGATAGGAAGATTAAAGAAAATTAAATGGAGTGTGCCTCGTCGTATAGCGAAGACCATGGAACTTCTCACCCTTAATACGAAAAAAACACCATTACAACTGAATGAAAGAAAGTTGGTAAATAGATATACAAGTAGAAACTGAAAAGAAAATACTTGTAAATAATTTACACTATGTTTACGACTCCTTCAACTGTTCGAAGAATTCTAAGATCTGTTATTTCCTTTAGATTAATTTGAACCAGGTTTACCTTATACAAAACTATGACTTCTCTTTTATTTGTTTGTAGTCACAATAAAATTGACTATATATAGATATATGTGATAAACCTGAAGAGTATACATTTACAATCACACGATTTAAACAAAGAAAACCGATATAAACATATTTTAAACAATTTAAAGTAACAAGTTTCATTTTACCAAGAGTTAAGGATGTTATAGTTTTGGTTGACATGAGGATTTAATTATTAACTTCTTGAGAGATTACTAGAAATCACATCAATGAATATTAAAGAGCATACCATTGCAAGAACAATCAGAAGTTTATTTGATGGAAATCGGTTCTGAAATGCCTGAGACATCCAAAAACAAAGATGTCCTATTAGAAAATGGGGCCCACCTTTTATTAGGACCACTTGTTTTCCTTTGTGTGTTTTTTTTTTTTTTAGTGTCTCAGCCATTTCAAAACCAATTTTAATCAAATAAACGTTTAATTCCTTTTTAAAAGGTATGCTCTTCAACGTTTTCTATAAGTGATTTCTAATTATCTCGGAGAATTTAAAACCTGAATCCCCATCTCAACCAAAACTAGACAATCCCTTCATGGAATCTGTTTTATTTCTTTCTCTTGTTATATTCTACTAGGGGATATATTTCATTTTTCATTTCTAAACCAACATGACATATAAACCGTCGGTAAGAATAGTCGAATTTTAAACCTTGTGACCAAGGGCAGGGAGTTCATTATACACCCGTAATCTCTTCCGACTTGAAAACACACACACACACACACACACACACACACACACACACACACACACACACACAAACCAATCACAAACAACATATACGATGACGAAGCACTTGGGATGTACTCATAGTTGGGTCTCGAAACGGGAAGTGCGACTGCTTCGTTTTCATTCCGGGCTTTATGTTTCAACCGACACTCCGTTATCTGACGTAACATCTCTAGGATACCGGCGGATGAGGTTTGTGTATGAGTGACGAGGCTTCGCTTAATGAAAGCGACATCAGCTACAACTGCACCCAAATGGCTGCAGACTACTCTTCCTCTCATGAATATGCTCGCGCATTTTTTTTTTCTTTTTTTTTTCTTTTTTGGCTGTGAGGGGACTCGTGAAGGGGGTACGGCACTTAATTAAGCAAACAGCGCCACAGCAATATCACGCGTTGAGCCGCGGGAGATGGGACGAGCAACGTCGCTGGTGCGACAGCCATGCGACAGCATGTGTGAGCGGCTGAGATGGGAGAGGTATGTCAGCGGGGATGATAATCTAGCTCATACATACGCTTTGGGATTACCACACAAGAAGAATCTCCTTAACTCGACGAAAACAGAAAAAGAGAAAAGAAAAAAGAATGAAAAAGGGCAAGTTTAATCATTAATTTCCATCATGTAAGCCATTGCTTCACAACGCCTATAACGACTAGGCGGGGGAAAACCCCTTTTTTTCACTGCATGTATGTTTTCTTCATTCTGCAATATCCATTATGTCTTCATGAACACGCTCGACGATACCCCAATTTAGAATGGAAATCAAGTGTCATGTTCAATCAATGAAGCGTTCATGGCCGTTAAATTTACCGATATACGTATGCTACGATCTCTATATGTGCGGAGGTGTGTACGTGGGTGTATGTGATTAATGCAAGACAACAGTTGTCATTGACTTCGCTATAATTACTGCCTATTTTACTAATATCACAGTCCCCATTATTACATCCATTCTTGAGCTATGTTCAATTTTCTCGCGTGCTGTTCTTCGCTTTGTTCCAAACAGACTCATCTTCATTTAGCAAAAATAATCAGTATAATCACGGTGGAGATGTTTGGGTAAGGACCAAAGATATATGGGGAAGCTGATAAGACTTGACGTCGCAGTAGATGACAATCATTGAATATCGTGAGCGCTTTCAAGGTTTAAGCAAGGAAACGGCTGGATGATGACTGCCATTATTGGCAGGTCGGTACTTTCCATGATTTTTAACGAGGACTCCACAAACTCCTTTTCTGTTGTAAGTTTGCAGTACTAAGTATATTTGTGCGTGTGTTTCACGCATTTTTTTGTTTCACCTCTCTCTCCTCCTCATTTTCGTTTCATCTTGAATTGTCAATGCCATCCGAATAGGAATGAAGATCCGTATTATGCCTAACCTTGTGGAACGAAATATTACACCGCTTCTCGCGTAACTAATGGTTTCGCGCAAGTATTTGGAGACTCTCATGAATAAAGACGTTCGTCAAGACTCGATGGGGAGGTAGCTTCAAGGAGCAGCATAACTTACCTCGTAACAAAGAAAGAAAACAAGATAGGAACCTGAATCAACAAACTGGAAGGTTTGGACTAAAAAAAAACCACACACACACAAAAAAGAAAAAACAAGCACTAACACGTAGATATGCATCGCACAATGCGTAAAGTCATTCTCTCACTTACCCCCTACAATATGAAAGGTCAAATTATGTTTTTTTTACTTCACCTCCTGATACGCCCTTACGATTCAGCTCATTGAGGCATTACACGCCATGTTGGTCTGAAACACCTGTCCCACAATTCCACGGGCACGCTCGTATAGGCGGCTATACCAGAAAATGCTGCCTTCGACTTCCGGTAATCTGAAGACGTGTGTTGCGTCTGTAGAAGGTCCAAAGCTGCTGTTGTCTTTTGATTATTTTGCTTTTGCTTTTAATGACCAACCAGGAAGCATTGCGATATAGAGTGATATTATTACATCATTAGAAGATAATGATGATCAAAATTAATTGAATGCACAAAATCTCTCGCAAATTGTAAGAGAAGAGTGTGTTTATGGATTATACTATAGTGTTTAACATTGGGTCATACATAAACTTCATTGATTTCATCTTCATGGTTAATGAGACAACATTTTGTACTTGATAGTGTTTTCTTTTTAATAACCGTCACTTCTAAGCATGCATTTTCGTTCCTCCTACGTTCGAATTCTTGAGAATACGGATATCAGGTCAGGCATTATGTCTATATAACCGGCGAATGGAAAACAGGAGCAAGAAGACATAACATGAGGAGAAAGAGGAGTAACTGGAGTAGGAGAGAAAAAAGGAAAGAAATGATACTGGAAACAGTAACCACACTTTGAAAGATTATATTAAAGTGCAGTATAAACTAACATGATTACCTCAGTTGGTACCTTGCTGTGGGGTGTCAAGGCCAAAAACGACTCGGCCAGAAATACAACCGCAGCAAATTCGCCTCAGACAAAATGTTACATTAAGAAGCGAAAGTATCGCAGCGAAGTATACCGCGTGCCGGCATAATTTGGCTAAACGTGTTTGCTAGTGGATTACCATGCAAGAAGCAGATTATTTTAAAGGCACTGTTTAAAGATGCCTCCATTTTAAAGATAAGAAATAACCTGCATGGTCCTAGATGCTGATATTAACTAAATATGAAGCGATGAAAGTTAGGGTTCCACGGAAACGAAATCTACTTAAGTACGCACTATATATATGCGAAATATCTCCCATACGTAGAAGTCTAAAAATTACAACACCATCATTCAAGAGATTATTAGCATGGTGATATTAGTATATGGATCTGGATAACCAGGACGTCCCTGTGGAAAAGAAGAATAAAAAGAAGATTTACTGACCACAATTCACCAATACACAGGGATCACAATACAAAAGTGACTTGGAACCTCACAGATTTAGTGAGCGAAAGACAAAATTTAAGTCGTTATGGATGAGAAGGAGTAAATATTGTTATAATCGAAGGAAAAGTGGGATTGATATTAAAGAAGAACAGAACAAGCACTGGAAGAATGGATTTACTACCACACAGTGGAATAAGGAAAGAATTTGGTAAAGAAAGGAATTATTTTAGGGTACGTCGTCGAACAGGAGAGTAGAAGCACTGGAAATGTATTCGATCATTTTCTTGTGCCCAAGAACGAAACTCGGGGAATCCTTTATTCTTCACCGGTAACCTTTTTATAGACAGCATTGTTTTATCAAAAGGAGGACATGCAAAAACAAGAAAGACGAACCAAAGAATCTCCTCGAGGAATAAAAAAAAAACTGTTTTCCATAAGACAAAGTAACGCTCCTTCCCTTTTTGAAATTGCCAGTAAAGCATCTTCTTTCTGAGCATTTTATATCAATATCACATTGATACCTTAAAAACATATTACGCTCTTCCTATCTCACATTATTTATTTCCACAGACATCTATAAAAATCATATCTATATTCCATATATTCCGTTCTCTCTACAGAAATATATGAAATTATTTCCATCACAAGTTGCCGGTGTTATGGCAACGCACTTCTGGATTACTGCAGACTGGTAACCCCTAAAAGTCAGGGGATGGGGTTAGTAAATGACAAAAGCAAGATTATCTTGTCTATATTCATTTCAATAAAATGTATTTATCGCAGAATTGGAGATAGCATGGGGAGGGGGAAGAATGTTAGGTGGTTTACCAAAAATTAATGATTTATCTTAATTTGGAAGAAAATGGCAAATAATAATCACACTTCCGCAGAGCTAAAATGCCTGAAACATTAACGACCGTAACAACTGGCACTTGCCTAAACAATCAATTACGTTCGAAGATAATAAATGCACACTTTAATGAGACTTTAAACTGTAATCGTGAGACGTGGAGAAAGTACCATTATTTTTAGGTTATGCATGCTATTAAACTTGCCAGAACTTGGGATTTTAAGATAGGCAGGTGCCTGAATACATTGGCAGATACGACCCTTATGGGCCGGGGCATCCCTGATAAAAAAGAAAAAAAAAAGTGTCTTTGGAGCAAACCAATGTATATAAATGCGTCAGTTTTCCTGATGTGAATGCAAAATGCAGAGAAAGAACAGTCTAAAAATGGTAACTGCTGTGAGAAGCGCGAGGATCACGGACAATAGAACCTCAAGTCGTACACGTATGACGGCTCGAGGAATACGAATGAATTTATGACGTCAATGTCGCCATGGCAACGCCGAGTTCCTCATCAGTGCATCATCCTTTTGACCTGTACAGGCGAATTATGGCGGGATATTGCATTGTAAATTGAACACGAGACATTTTAATGAAAGAAGGACAGAACCAGCGAGAGAGAGAGAGAGAGAGAGAGAGAGAGATAAAGATTACAAGATAATGAGGTGTGCAAAATGAATAATGACTAATAGTTTCTGCAACTGTTTAATGATAATTTTCTTGAAGATATTCACAGAAAACTAAAACAAATGGAGGAGAGGTGATTTTCAGACTTCAATTTACTCGTCGGCAATCAAATGCAGTTGGCACGGCGGGATGCACTTCTTGTTATGGCCCCGAAATGCACGCGATGAAAGGGGAAGGGTGCGGGGAGCTGTTTTTGGGTCAGGGCCAAACGGAGTCGGACATTATTCTAATAATATCGACACGGAATTTTGCCCCGGGATCAAACGGGCTGCCAATTCCAAAGCAGCTCGCCTTGCCTCGGGTCTATTCGTGGCTCTTCTCAAGCCAATCTTATCCCCTAAAATCACCCTAACGCTCTGGTCTGTCTTCTGATGTAGGTGTGTGTGTGTTTGTGTGTGCGTGTGTGTGTGTGTGAGAGAGAGAGAGAGAGAGAGAGAGAGGGAGAGAAACAGATATAAAGGAAACTGGGGGGGGGGGGAGGGGGGGGAGGGGACTGGGAGAGAGACGGGTGGGACGGTTTCCTAATCAGTATACTTTGCTTATGGTAGCAGAGCAGTTTTCATATAGGAGGATGAATGTCGAAATCAAATTAACTCGTTTACCAGAGGCGCCTTCTCAACATTGGATTCTCTCATACAGATAAATAAATAATGAATAAATGAGAAAAATGGCTATTTCTGACCTCAAACATGACATCAACCCATTTGATTTCAGATGAAGATAAGACAAATATATGCAAATTGTGAATAAAGAAAAAAATAAGAATCTAAGACAATACTTATTCCATTGAATTTCTGAAATATCACTCTAACTCCCCACCCATGCAATGTAAATATAATAATATCCAAGACAGCCCGACAGACAATCAATAAGCATGGACTATCCAACTACAAATCTAAATTCCAGTTTTACCATTAAATTACCTTTTAGTTTTATTTCAAATCTGGCAATTATGCAAAGTTGCATTGAGGTAAAGGAATAAAAAAACAAACAAACATAGGTGAAGTTCAACGTACTTTGGAGCTACATTATTTCAAAATAATTCCCGTGTCCCTGATCACTAATTTGCCACGCAACACTATACACTTTCCTCGCTATAATATAAATGTGATTGCATTTAACCTGGGTATTCTTTGCTCTGTGGCAGAGAACTGAAACCTAAAATTCAATGTAAGTGCTTAATCACTGTGAGTAATCGGTTAAAGGGACACACATTCCCCATGAAAGTGGTGAAACACGACCGAACAATTAAAAAAAAAAAGTGGAGCAAAATCTGTAAGGATCATTAATTGTAATGCCATAAGGTCTGGTCATGCCGCCAAATGAATCATGTTATGGTGCCCACTGACCACTTTCGATGGGGCCTTTTGGCCAATTTTCTATGACGTCACAGATCATAAAAATTTATCGACACGCACAAATTCCGTGTTTACTGAAAGCATGAGATTTTTGTTTAATCCGTTTGAGAAATATACAGAACTTCCAACATGATTTGTGATATTAACATATAAAATTCTAGAATGCAGTTTGACTGTATCATCCAGATTTTTCCGTGAACACTAAAACAGGATGCCACTCCGTTTGACTGACGCAACTGGAACTCTTTTCTGTTTTATCAAGTCATTCTTTTACCGTCTTAAAAGAAAATCCGCTTAAATGATCCATTGACTCTGTAACTGTTGTACATTCCATCGGTGGATCTTTTCGCCAATCTGCTGTTCAATTTGTTTTCATCGAGCTTGCCAATATGAAAACGTTCTCTCTGAAGTCACCATTCCTTTAAAAGGCAAGGGTTTGAAGGATGGTGTTAACACCCCTGCACGTGTATCGAAGTGCACTTTTTGCGCTCACGCGCTGACCCTGAGCCGCGTCTGAGTGCGTACACACGGGCGGTAGTCGCGTGAATTGATCGATTACCTGTGATTAGACTTACAACGGCTATGTTTTAATAATTCTCCGACACCTCATCAAATCCGCATGAATCGGCCTTCGCTTTGAAGGACAGCTTGTATCAAAATATTAAAAGGCATCGCACCTACACGAGGTGTTGCAGCGTAACAAAGTAGAGAATGGGAAGAAAAGTGACAATATTTCGTGATTTTGCGTCGCAACTAGCGCCTTTTTTTCCATCACAGCCATGTCAATAAAGTTACGGAAGCGCCATCTTGTGTTATAGTGAGACGAAGAACCTTGTTCGCGTTCTTATGAGTGCAGTATAGAGTTTGAAAAGCTTTTTGCATTAAGGAACTTGATGAGTTCTAGAACGTTATGGATCAAGATTTCCTCCGTGTTGTCAGAGATGGCATGCCTTATGATATTTTTATCGATTTGATATTTTTGATCGCTTCATTTCAAGCTTTATCTTTGAGGGGGTCGATGGTGCAACTTTTACCACAAGAAATTAAAACTCTCCGCGAACTGGAAAAAAAATAATACCTGAAAAAAAGTTTGATAAGTCTATTTTCTTGTACATGGGCAAACTAGGGTGTGGCTTAATGTGAAGCTGTGTTGGTGGTCGTACACCATTTCCTCCTCCTCCTCCTCCTCCTCCTCCTTCTCCTCCTTTTTCTTCTTCTTCTTCTTCTTCTTCTTCTTCTTCTTCTTCTTCTCCTTCTTCTTCTCCTTCTTCTCACTAAGCGAGTGCAAGAAGAGACTCAAGGTCTAAAATCCGACAGCGCTGTACCTGCCTGAGACGTACTCGTCTTTCTCAAATTATTACTGCTCTCTGCATTGAAAGCTACATTTGCCACGAATAGCAATCTTGGCTTGGGCGGGTTGGCTGAGGAAATGCGATGAAGCGCCACCAAACTGCGGTGATGGCACCGCTGCCCGAGCAAGGCAAAACGGACAAATCCACGGACTCCCCCGCATGCCTCTGATGTATGGATCTGTCTACGTGTCTCGTACTCTTTAACGACCGCTGAATTATCCTCGTTTAATATGCTGGGCATTAAGCCGCATCGCAAGGCATTGGTTGCAATCAGACGAGTTTTACGATCACGTGTGTCATAGTTACTAGTAGCATGTCATTCCTTAGAGAGAGAGAGAGAGAGAGAGAGAGAGAGAGAGAGAGAGAGAGAGAGAGAGAGGAGATGGAGATGGGGAGCGGGAGGGAAAGGGGGAGATAAATTTGTTCATTGCCATCTTTCCTTTTCTCCTTTTTTTTTTAACCTGTACGGTGATGAATCAAACTATTGCCAGAGGATTGTGAATATTAACATAAGGGATATGAAAAAGATCTGCCCTAGTGACAAAGATTTAGGCGAATTCAGATAAGATTTGAACAAAGCCAGCTTGGCAATTATTGACAGGTTAGAGAGGCAAGATTGTTTCAGTGTTCCATTTTTTTTCCCCTCTATATTTACATTTCTTCTGCCGCAGGTGGAAGGAGTGGACTTGGTTACATGGTAATTCTGAAGTGGCGTCAACTATGTCAGGTATGTTTCTTGCCGATGTAAAAGCATACATTCTAGTTATATGACAATGTGTCGCGTGGGAGTGAATGTTTGATTCGAACTTGTGACATTATGGTCCGACGAAGCCCATCAATCATTAGGATTCACTATTAATGGTTGTTCTGGCTAGCGTACTGTAAGCTGACAGGTAATTTGGCGGTAGGATAAACGCGTCTAAGTTGTGTCGTCTGCATAACGCGACATCCCATAGGAACATTGTCGCCAACGCTCTCTAAATTTGTAGAAGAATCTGTAGGTTTGTGTTGAAGATGAGGACAAGATAAGATTCATACACACCAACCACAGTTGTTTCATGTAATTCTTTAAGAGAGTTTGATCGAATAGTTATTTATCTCTCGTCTGTATGGGGGGGGGGGGTAAACAATAGTTTATTTTGCCTTTGACATTCGAAGGCGCGTCCAGTCGCACCCGTTAGTTTCCCTCGTGTCCACCACCTGTCCACAAGGTGTGGATGTAATTAGATTTCCCCTGCGCGTTGTTCAAGTAGGTTCCGCCGTAGCATAGATAATAACGATAATGGAACAAGTGCTCACGTAGGGAGCGTGTCAGCCGGCGAAGAAGGGGTGCGGCTGTCTTAAAACACCAACACCTCGAAATGATATAGTAGAATATGTGTTGCATTCAACACCCGTTCTCACCGGAGTCTCTTGTTCTCACGCTTTGTAGAAACCGTTTCGGGCTGAATAAACCAAACGCACCCTCTTTTACGCTCATAGCTTGATCTATATTCAGATGAGCTGTGAGAATAATTGAACTCTTTGTCCTGTATGTCTTCTTTGGTATAAGAATAGTACAAGGAGGACGTGGTATACAGCTACATGCTGTTTTGATGATGACCTCCACAAAATATCAATTCTCCTTCTAGTTACTTCATGAGAAAAATGTTCTAGACTATTTTCTTCGTGGTAATTTATGACGGATAGAGTTTAATTTGGAGGGTGTCGCAAAGCAGAACTTTTACGCATATAGGGAAAGGGTTTTATGCCAAACGTATAACCTAATGTTATGGCAAGTTGCATTGATTAATAGCGACATAGACATGGCTAGACGAATTCATATCGAAATGTTCGTCAAAATTTTTCGCAATGTCTAACACTTACAATCCCACGTGTTCAACAGAATACCTATTTCATTTGATCACGAGTTGAAAACAATACAAAAGACCCCGGAGTCTCATTTGTTTACTTCTTTACGTGTTTGTCAATTGTTTTGTTTTGTTTGTTATGGTGCTCTCCACTTATTCAATCTAAAGCAGTTGGGGCGCGCTTTAAGTTTCATGCTTGCCCTCTGTGTGTAGCCGACTGTGGCTATTGCGCATCGCTTCACGTGCGAGAATTTGTCAGCCGTTGGGTGGCGTACCGTCCCTTCACGAGTCATCTTGTAGCCTGGGACAACAGCCGGAAGGGGTTTGAGTCCATGTGGAATAGACAAAGATGGAGAAAGAGAGAAAGAAAGCACACTTTGCAGAGGAATATGGAAGTCAGCGGATACAGATGGTTTGCAGTGACGGGGGAGCCACGCATCCGTTACGGACGATTGAAAACAGGATGGCGGAAGATTCACAAATAGAATACCGAAGGGGAAAGTGTGTGTGTGTGTGTGGGGGGGGGGGGGTAGAATCAGAGAGCTGGTCGCAACTTATCTTTTTTACTTTCTTCCTCTTTTCCTTAGAGCATGAGAGGCCATGTCATGTGGTTATAGAATATCACAGAATATTCCTATCAAGGCCTTTTCTCTTCATTTTCCACTCTGTTACGTGCGTTGGGAGTAATGTTCATTCAATTCAATTCAGTAAGGAAAGCGCAACCGATGGGCAAGGCATATAAATTGTGAACATTGTACATTCTAAATAGTAGAGTGATAAGATTTTGTTCATACAGCCGCAAAAGAGAAGGCTCATGTTTGACCGCTTGAGTGTTGAATGGTACAGAAAACTCGATAGCGTTGTGCACACTGACCGAAATCCGTGACACCGAAAAGGTTAACTATTTAAAATTCAAACTCTAAGTGGTAATCTTAACTGTTATCTTTATCTCCCGAATCATCAGAGCCATTATATGGGGGCAAACATTTGAAATATTCGCTTTCACCGTCGCATCATTCAAAGGTCACACACCGACACAAGAGAACATTACAAAAAAAAAAAAAAAAAAAAAAACCTGACCTGGTATATCAAACAGTGCCCGCTTGATTCCTACGTCATGAAATTGAAGAAAAAAAATGTCTCCTAAAATGTCCGTGCCACAGTAAAAGCGCATCTCATAGATCCTTAAAAATCAACTTTCATGACTGTAATATACACCATTAACCTAAATCAATGCTTGACCTAGTTTCATTTCAGCCGAAAACCCGAACCCCTCCCACAGAAAAAAAAAAGTCTCGGTTTAAAAGGGGTATTGTTAAGTGATTTACTCCGATTCGTTTCGAAGTGGGGCGTGTCGAAATGGTTTGATTGAAAGTATCAACATACGATCGAGTAAAAGGCAAAGCCATGCAATTCTGGCTCATCAGTGCATTCAGAACAAGAACCAAAGTGAAAAAAAAAAGTTGGCATTGGACGTTTAATAGAGGAAGTCACCTGGTATTCTTTTTTGTTGTTGTTGTTGTTGTTGAAACTCTATCAATCCTAGTAGAATATTATTGTCATTCACGCATCTTTCAATGTTAAACTAGTCTCACATTCATCACACAGTGATGTTCCATCTCATATGACTTTGAAACGAAAAGATGCTGACTTTTATCAAAATTTTAGTTTCGTTGCCCTTATTCAATAAGGACTGAATGGTCAATGATATGACCCAAATGCCAACGAGGAAAGTATTAAAGGCCGAATGATATATCTTATTTTCAACACACTCTGGCGATGTATCACAGGCTCATCAAAATTAACTTATTTGCCTAGTACTAGGATTTGTTCTGCTTTTACCTTGTGTTGAATATCCTACATTGATCGACATGAGTCTTACTTCTTCTTTTTTTTTTTTAATGAGAGGAAGAAATAGGTTTGCAACGAGCATATCTCCCATGAATATAATAGAAGCGGGAAAAGTGAACATAAATACATAAAATCATCTTTTTGTAATCCTCATATTAAAAAGGAAGAAAATATATACTTGTTTTTCTCCTTGTTCAGCACAACTTCAGCATCAGGCTTTGAATCCCGACCTGAATGTCTGTGTCAATCATCTTGCATGAATAAAATTAGTCAACAAGCAAAGAACTTTCTGACAGTAAAGAAGTCGGGCTTTATCGCCTGCCACCCAGACAGCACGTATAATGAAAGCACTCTTGTTTGAACACGTGCAAAAAGAAGATTGAACGCACGTATAGTAACCAAGGCAAGTTTGTGCATGAATATCTGTGGAAATGTTCATACAAAGGCTTACTAATAAAGCTGTCTCAGAGGTATAACCTCCCATATCATATAGCCATTGTTGTAAAGTAGAAGAAGAACGCAGACAACCGGGTCTACAAAATCGCGCCCGATATTCCCAAGGCGTCTATATCATCACTCCATGTTAGTCACAGATTGCGTAATCAAATCGACGCCCGTTTACCTGATCTGTCCGAATTTAGGAATTGATCGAAAACCTCGGCGTCTTCCGAATACAAGGTGCTGTACACGGCTGGGCTGTAGTTATTTGCGTAAGCCGTTTTTGTGTCCACACTAAAATCCACTGCGTACGAGTTGGCGTTAGTCCTGTGCCGTGCTTTACTGCTGCACGTGCACGTCTGACAGAACGACCTGTGCTCGCCCTTCGCGTGCGGTTCCAATAGCGGTCCGCGCGCGTGGTTGTGATTGTAAAAATTCATATGCGTGTCAATGTGATTTAGCTCGCCCGCGCTGTGCCTCAGCGCAATTTCTTGTTGTTCCTGTGCTTCGCGTCTCTCATCCTCTGTATTAAGAGTTAGCAATCTCAGCACGAGCAGGTTCATCACCGACGCAAGAACTACCAGAGCGACCAATATATAGATAATGCTGAAAAACACGTACTCCGGTTTCTTCTGTATCTCGTTATCCTTTTGCAAAGCCACGTAGTCGCCGAATCCGACGGTAGTCAGCGTTATCACGACGTAGTAGAGCGCGTCGAGGAAATTCCATTCTTCGAAGTGCACAAACGCCAGGGATCCTGACACCGTAATGATGATGTTAGCAAGGCCGCCGATGATGCATAGCTCCGTGTGGGACACTCCGACCTTCTTGAAGCGCAGACATCCCTTGACTTTCTTTACGCCGAATCCCATAAGGACGTTGAGACGTTCTCCGACGCTCTGGAACATGACCAAGTTCAGCGGAATACCGATGAGGGCGTAGATCATGCAGAAGACTTTTCCTCCAGATGTATGGGGAGCAGAGTGACCGTAACCTGCCAAAGAAGAAAAGTGGGACAAATTTTAGTCTCCGAATTGTTTCATTTTAATACTACTAAAAGAGTGTCATCTAAAAGAGAATTGCAGGAGCGAGAGAGAGAGAGAGAGAGAGAGAGAGATAAGTTTCATGTTTCGTGTGTTCCACAGTATCATTCTGCTCATAAGATCTTCAACATTTCGTCACCATTACGTCATTTCCTGAGGTTTGTGATTTTTGGACGAGACAATGAAAAACAATTACAAAGAAATAAGAGAAAGAAAAAAAAAAACAGTTGCTAATAAAAGCTTTGTGTCAAACTTCCATCTGTTGCTGTGATATCAGTCATGAAATCGTCATGTTTGTTTGTTGTTGTTGGTGGGGTTTTTTTGCCATGCGCTTCCGACCGTTTCCACTCTCATGGTCTTCCACTCTCTACTACTTTCTCCATATACCTGAGCCACCACGTTTCGACCTTGCACTTCGGAAGTCACAGGCCTGCTTGTCAATGTCAAATTTCCTCTCCTGCATAACCTAGTCTAGGACACGCCTTGTGCAAAGCTTCATCACCTATCCATAGCTGTAGCGTGTCATGTGACACCATGTAATTCCGAGGGACTTTTAGGGGAGAAGGGGCTTTGTCGACCTAGTTCACATCTTCAGTAGATTACGAAATCCCGCCGAGTGTGAGAATGCAACGGGCAGCCGTGCGCAGTTCCAACGCTTCATTTCGTTGCCAGTTTGCGGACAGGGCGAGTTCATATAAACTTGCGCACTGTGTATATCGCAGCACGTGTCCAATGCCTATTGGTACGTAGTGGTATACCAAATTCAAGTTCAAGTTTGTGAAACATTTATTTTCCATCTTTTTCATGTAGGAAATCACATCACATTTTAGCATGCAGAATTCACATTCATTTTTAAATTTAGAGAACGGACGAGAAAATGCTGTTCCACAAAACCCATCAACATCGCAGAGGAGCATTTTCAAAGTTAGCATGAGCCAGTCTTGTGATTATTCGGATCCTAACATCTTTGATAAAAAGTGCAATAAGCTAACATGGAAGGATGTCTTACAGTCTTTACTCGCCCATATCGTACTTACATCAAAGAAGGGGAAAATAATCCTCACGAATAAATTGGGTAGGCCTACCCATGAATCAGATGCAAAATAAGTTGTATTTCCATTAGATATAAATTCAATACTTGTCAAAATCAATGCGATAGCAACTCAACGAGCAACTTCAATAAGAACGAGAACAACGCCAACGCAATGCGTACAAGGTGCCAGGCTTTATAGCTATAACTTAAATGCAATAACGAAGGAGCGCTCTACATTGTTCCTATTGGTACGTGCACAATGGCATGTGCAATGGGCTACGGTTGCAACAGTTGGAAAGCCTAGCCTGCCTTGTGAAATGGAGAGAGAACACAACTTGGCGACGTCTTTCTTCGAGACCGTGTTGGTTTTCCTCCCCCGAACCTCCGTCTGCTTTGTGGCATTCCCAGGAGGCGAAGCGGTGTAATACATCCTCCTCTGTATCGCTGGAACATTTCGGCGAAAATTGGATCTAATGGCGAACACCGCGCTATCATATCTCAAGCTGATCGATGGATTCGCGGTGTGCTTGCCACGGCCGATGACCGGCGGGCCGAACACGAAGAGGGCCCCTGCAGTCACGGGTGGGCGAGTGAGCTCAGATCACTGGGCAGAAACGTTCCATTGTCGTACATTTCTAGACTACACACTATCACTACAGACTAACTGATCCCAGGTCTCAAGTGGCGCAGCGTATTCATTCTACTAGGCATTATTGTTTATCTATTTATGAGTGTCAATGTGTGTGTGTGCTTTTAACAAAGCTAAAGCTGGTCTTTATTGTGCGACGCATCCCTTAATGCACAAAAATTTTCAACGCACATAAATCATCATTTTAATGATTTGGTACTGAAGGAAATAGTGTTACTTTGAATTGATTTAAATTGAAAGCGCTATGAAAACAACAAAAGTACAAAGTAATTCAGAGGGTCAATATAACACTGCTCTCGACAAATGTGCTCAACATAGTAACAATGAAAATAATCAAGGGCATCTGTCTTTTTCCTACACAGACTGAAAGCTAATCCATCTGTTCTTATCTCTCTGGTAGTAAGCACGGAATACAAAGACTTCCCAGACGAATTTAGAACAAAATTCATTTCAAGATTCTCTCAAAAGAAATCATGTGTTGTCTCCAGAATTTCTCAGACACTAAAGTAATTTCGGCAGTTCGTGTCTGTGCGATATAGATATATCTTTGCGTACTGAACAAGCAGAATGTCATTTATAGGGCAACTTTATTCCACTAGTAAAATAATATCTGGGAGAACAAACATGCATTTGTTTACCAAAGTAATTTAATAGAATTTGGCTCCTTCAGTGACAAAGGTAGGTATGCCAGGCGGCTGTTGATTCAAAGTGTACGTGTGTTCACACAAGATCGTTCGACGGGAGGCGAAAGACGCACAACAGCACGAGCTTTACATAATCCTCTTCTGTTTTCGAAAAAAAAAGTCCCTCCTTCATACCACATAACTGACATCCCCCCCATTAGATATGCATCGTCCCACAGGTGAGACACGCCGCCTTGCATGTTCTGCAGACGTCCCCGTATCGATCGGAATTGGGACAGAATATCAAGATCTTGAGGAGGTAAAATTTGTAGTCAAGGCCACGTCAAAAAGACTGCTCGAGTCGAGACTAAACACAAATCACTGTAGCTCACGATAAGCATCTCTGCATCTTTATATCGCTTCGATAAATGTAATCCTTATGGTTCTGCTCTATAACGTTATTTCTTGTTCACTCCGATTTTGTTTTCTCTTGTGATTGGATATAGGCTCCCTTCTGTTTCTTAAGCTCTTATTAATTGTATCTACATTAAAATATGATTGACAGACCTTGTTTGGGTGGATAACAAAATGATATCTAACCTGTTTGACTCAGACATTGCGACGTCGAGAGGTTAGAATTTCCCGAAGGGATCGGAGGGAATAAGCTGTAGCTAAGCCTTGCGAAGCATGACGCTTTAAACTCAAGTGTGTGCGTGTAGGAGGAACAATGGGCCTTGCTGCTTTACATAACCCAATATCACTACTCACAAAATGTTTAGGTAAAACCACATGGATCCTTAACATACCACACAGACACGCACACACACACACACACACAGACATGTGCAACCCACTGACAGTCTACCAAAGAGATAACAATACACATTGCCTACTCATATTATAATTTCTGTGCACAATACTCTCCTACGCACTGCGAGGAAGGTATACGGGTATTACCCATACACACTATCAAACTTTTGAGGCTCAGCAACGTGCGACAAGCAAGGGTGCCTCAAAGTATCAACTTAGGGTTACTAGCACTCTATCTTCTATTAGATTCAGGCTACCTTTACTTGTTTTGTAATACTCGAAAATGTAAATAAGTAAAAAAAAAAGCAAATGAATAGATAATTAATTCAATACATAGCTGAAGAAAAACGAATAAACAAGAAAGTATAAGTAGATGCACAAATGCACAAATAGATTAATTAACGAATAGATAGATAAATGAATAGATTAAGATAGAAAGAGCGACGAGAGAAAAAAAACTCTTATGTAAGAAAAGAAGAGGGAGAAAGTTAAAATAATTATTTCTTTATTCTCTCGCTACCTCAAGTCTATCTCCTTCTAGAAAATGTAGCTACACCTTATTTTTTCGTCTTCTTCTTCTTCTTCATCATCATCTTCTTCTTCTTGTTAGGAGGCAGACTTAACCAGAAGAAGAAGAAAAAAAAATGTATAGCTTCATTTTCTAGAAAGAGATAGACTTGGGGTAGGGAGAGAATTAAAGGAAGCACGCATTGACGCAAGAATAGCGCCATGTATCAAATTCTAAAGCCCACTGTATATAACAGCTTGTCAAACTCAGAAAGTGGCGCCAGTTTTGATCCTAGTTACACTGCACACTAACATACGCTGCAGCAATGCATGATGGTGGCTACTCAAGTATGTGGGTCTTGGATGCGTCCGTCTCCATCTGGTTGTACAGTGTGAGGCGGTGGTAATTATGTAAACATTGCATTACATGTGATCTGCGTAGCGCCTTGCCATACAGCACCGTGTCTGTTGACCAGGGCCCTGTTTCATAAAGCTGTTCGTAAAGTTACGAACAACTTACGAGTGACTGGTGATCAGTTCTTGTGCTGAATTATTGAAATTCTGATAGGTATAGCACATCGGAACTGATCACCAGTCGCTCGTAAGTTGTTCGTAACTTTACGAACAGCTTTATGAAACAGGGCCCAGGTATACGAAGATATCTTTTCTTTTCTTTATCTCAGCACAAAACACTGTCGCAGCCTAGCATGACAGACGTAGGAAATAAACAGTTGGTTCTGTTATGTGGGCATGAAATGTGAAGTCTATCAATTGTTAACTATTTTAAAGCCAACAATAAACATTATTTACAGAGACACAGTGTGCAGAAAGTGGTGCATTGCAAAGGAAAATGAGACTGGAGTTAAAAACCCAGAGGTTTGTATAATGTCATCAACAGGTAAACCTCAAGAAGTGTCGTGGCTGAATCTTTTTTAATCAATAATGTCATCCGCTGTATAGCTTTACCTTTGTTTCCTCACGACACAATCTAGGCCTACATGTTTGAATGCAGAAAAAACATAATAATAAATGGTTTACATAATTTTAGATGTTGTCGCGAGGGAATGATTTCTTTAGTGTCATTATTTAGAGTGATTATGAGTGTTATGCCCATAGGTCACGATTCGAAAACACTTGTATGGATTAATTGCCTGTAAAGTAAAATGTGTGAGCAAAATAAAATGTTATAAAAATAATAATAAATAGTTTATACATAATTTTAAATGTTGTCGAGAGGGAATGATTTCTTTAGTGTCATTATTTAGAGTGATTATGAGTGTTATGCCCATAGGTCACGATTCGAAAACGCTTGTATCGATTAATTGCCTGTAAAGTAAAAATGTGTGAGCAAAATAAAATCTTGCAGAAAGTCAATAGGTTGGAATTGTTTTTCGTTATCGTTTCCCGAACTTCAGTTTCCTTCTCAAAAGTTGTGTCTTCTTGCTTTTCTATTCTTGTCGTCGTCATTTCGTCCTTGTTACGTCCTCCTTTTCAAGCTTCTATTTCTTTTCTTGAAGAAGCTGTAGATGTTGCAGTTGTTCTCTCTTTTTTTTTTTTTTTTGGGGGGGGGGGGCAATGCTTCGTATATTAACTTCATGGACATGTAGCCTGATTCCTGCCTCGGCTAACAGAAGCTTTTCTCTATTCGACTAGAAAACACATAATACGTGTGCCAACTTGAATAGAAGTGGCAGAGATTGTTACGAACCAACAAGTCTACTCCCGCGTATATATAATTCCTCCTCATCGTAGGCGGAAACTTCTCTCTTGCGCTGGCATTCTCCGGGAATTTGTTCGGCCTACATCGTCATTTACTGGGCAAATTGTCCTTGCCAGAGTCAACAGAGGGGTGGTATTTTCACGTGACGTGCCCCAGTGGAGAACGAAGTCGGCAGATGCTGCTGTAAGCATGGTAAAGACTGATAACCTATACCTATCAGGAGGGGGCTGCCGAAGAAGACTGTACATCTTGTGTTCTGAGGGCGAACACTGGATAGAGTACTTTGTATCGCTGCGCAGTGGATGGTGCGGTTTGGCTGATTGTAGTGATATACCAATTCACTCGTCTATGCCGTCGACAGTTGTTCAAAGCATGTGCAGGATATTTTAAAAACAACAAAAACACACAAAAAACAACAACAAAGCTATGACAAACCAGTGATAATCCGCGCACTAGCATGACTAGAAAGAAAAACACATTCAACAACTTATCTATTCCTTATAACATTGTTTAAGCCATATTTCATTTGATACTTTATCATGACGTGTTTTTGTTTTCCGACCCGCAGACAGAAAAGAACAAAAGAGAAGAAAATCAATTCTAGCACTGAGTTCCTTTAGGATTTACATTATGCCAGAAATGCTATTATTCGGAAGACATAAATATTTTCCTGATGTGAAGTTTGATGTGCAGGCTATGGAATATGAAGTGCTTGAAAGACGGCATCTATTTTGCTGATGAACGCATGTCTTTGCTTTCAATTATCGTATGAGTGTGGATGCAATTAATTTTGGGCACGGTAAATGCTACAGGACGCTAATAACTGCACAACAATCTTCTTTACGATTATGGCAATAACAGCCGACCCAAAATTTCTTCGTCAAGACAACATTTAAAGACAGAATATTGCAGTTGATAAGTCCCGGGACTCGTTCTTACTGTAGACAGTGAGTACGTTTTTCGAAAGAAACAATTCCTTTATCTTATGTTTACATAAAATATCTTTCAGACTTCGACATAAACTGTGCATGGTTGTTTATTTGTTTTTGTTTTGTTTTTGTTTTGTTTTTTTTTTTCTTTTCAAGTAAACCAAGCATGTATTCATCTCTTTTTTTTATGTAAATGTTTTTTTTTCTACTTTTGTCCTGATTTGTTTCATCTAATTGTATTTTGTATATATGTTTCATGTACATGTGTATATGTTTTGAAAAAAAAAGTATGTCATTTTTACCTCATGATGCACGGACATGAGGAAGAACAGCCGTCTGGCTGAATCATGTGCCGTGTTGAAATAAATGAAATGAAATGAAATGAAATGAAATGCTTATTTGCTGGATAGCCAATATTCACCTGCACTAGTTAGTCTTTCTTAGGTCCAGTTGAATGTGCGGCGGACCACTTCACTGTTTGTTGTTTGTTTTTTTATCCTGCTCTTTGCGATGACTGAAGGAAGCGGGATTTTCTACGTGTCTCTCACAAAATGGACCTCCATCTTATGTCCTATCCTTTATAGGGACAGAGTGTTTTGCCTCTCTACGAGAGGTGGAGATCACACATAACATTGCTCACTAAAATTATCGACTCGGGATTCGAACCCGGGTCATGTGGACAGAGAGGCAGACCCGCTAAGTTCAAGTCACTGCAACGTATGAATCAATAACTCTCTTTTCAAGGGGAACCACGTTTTTGCCACGCAAGGCACCATGGAGTGAAAACAATAACCTGTTTATTCAGTGTAACGCGCGACAGACACTAAGCCTTGCAGCAGACACCGCCGTCTGTCAAAAAAATATCCGAGTTACGTGTTTGATGCTCTTTAAAGAAGCCGCGTATAACAGAGAGAAAACTTTATTCCATTCATGATTGTGCTCAAAAGCAAGCAGTTTAGTCAGCTATTCTAATTTCCCTTTTTGTTTACTGACTGTGTAAGAAATCGTGTCTGTTTTAGAAGCATTACCACTGCAAAGTGGTAAGTGAGAAATTCAGAAGAAAAAAAAATCTGCAATTCATCGAATATGAAAACCCCGCTTTGTGGCCAGAAGCTTTGACACATTGAAGGACGGCATCTCACGTTTTTTCTCCTTGTACAGCCATACTATCGTTGTTGTTTCTGTTTGTTTTTTGTTTTTTTTTGGTTGCCATGGCAATCGCTGTCACAGACAGACATCCACCCGCGCAAATCACGTTCGATACCATTTCCAGTAATTTGTATGGATACAGTGTATAAATAAACACACCATGAGAAGCGTAAGAAAGCTCTGATCAGCTTTTTATTATCTCTCCATGCATATTTTTGATCAGAAGTTGTAAAAAATGAACGTTAGGAAATTGTGTCATTCATGACTAGTGAGTAGTAAAGTTTGATATTTGCATGAAGAGATATATATTCTTTTTTTTTATACATGTAAGAATATGACAGATTCTCGAGGGCAATTGATCACGTAGGAACTATATTTCATGTCTCCCCTCCGACCCACACATATCATGATGACGAAATAGGAAAGAAGAAAACTCTCAACAGTATACCAGCTTGTATGTACAACAAACGATCTACTGACCTACATTTGAGGCCTCGGCCATGATATCGGAATGTCTCCTTTCTTTTGACGCTGAAATGAAAGGGATGTTGTGTAACATTTCATCATCTCGTTCTCGAAAGGAAAAAAAAAAAAGAAAAGACACAGAGAATTTGTGGCTGATGGAATAACGACAAAACTATGCAACATTTCCCCTCGTTAATCCGCAGCTTCAGCGAGGATACAGCAGACAGTATAGCAACAAATATTGACGAATGCAAGGAGAATGCGCCGTGGCACGCACGCTGGTACGTGATTACACGACGATGTTCTTGGTAGGCCGAGAAAAGAGCACGTGCAAACGACCGACGGAGCCATGCAGATTAAATCAACCATTAGCAGCTAACTGCGCCCTGCGGACAATGCTATTCATGTGTCATATCCACCCCCCCCCCCCCCCCCACCCTTCACCCCACTCCGCTTCCCCAAGCTGTCTGGGTTGGCCTCAACAGAGTTCGGGGCCGAGTGGTTTGTACGGGCGACTTTGAGCAATATGATTGATGAGTTGAGAAATGATTCCTCTGGTTTATAGTAGCCATAAGCCATCTTTTAAAAAGGAGAGCTGGCCTCTTTTACGAGACTTCTAGACTGCAATGAAATTCTATTTGCTTTGCCCATATGAGAAACACCGCTGCAGAAGTAAATTTCATGAAATATGTTTGTGCGTGTGCGTGTGTGTTTGTGTAGGTGTGTGTGCGCGCGCGCGCGCGTGTGTGTGTATGTATGTATGTAGGAGAGGGGGTGGTGGAAGGGGCTGAGTTTGAGTTAGCATGCTGTGTACATTCTATGTGACAAACTGTCTCTTTTGCCCTATGTGTAAAGATTAAATTTGGCCATTAGTGTCGCTGTAATGCTGGCAGTGATGTTTGGAAGAACTGAAAGGTATAAGGTAAAAAGTATAAAGACAATAAAACATTGATAACTAAAAATTAAGTGACGAAGATGTTTGAGAAACGACTGGGAAACATAATTTTGGCTTTTCAAGCAATGAAAACTGTATAAATTGCAAGCCTTGCATTATTGTGTGACTCCCGAGGGAAATAAGTTGTAGGTGCCTTGATTTGAATGTAAATACAGCTAAATAAGATTTCTGCTGATGTGTCAATCTTGAAGTGTCGGGGAAAATAGTGTTAACTTTCAAATACTGTGTGTAAATGCATCGAGGACAAATAAAGCAGAACAATTTATTCTACTCAATTCATTACTCACGTAAAGGGATCGTTTCGGCGATACAAATCTGTTAGAAACGCTTATCATCACACGTTTATCTATCTATATATATACTATCAACAATGTGTAAATGCAATAAGATAATGCAGAAACCAACAGATCAAATCAAATCAAATCATACATCAGACACGTCAGATACAACGCTTGTAGAGCGTGACTAATTGGACATATATTTCTTTTGTTAACGAGAGACAAAAATTTCTTCTTACAGCCTATTGATGCGTTCAGAATGCCTGGAATTTACAGAAATGACCAAAGTGTGACGATTGAGGGGAAGGGGGCGTTTTAGTCTAACACTTTCCTTTCTAAAGAAAACTCTGTACGTGAGTCGGCTTTTCCAGGAAGTCAAAGATCCGTGAAGATCAGGGGTAGATCTTAACTTATTACTCATGAGAGACGGATGTGCCATGTACAAGATCATTCAGCCTGGGGATAAAGGGATCGTACAGTTTTGGTTGAGACCTAATTTCAGGTTTCTAACATTTTTTTTTTTGGTGAGATAATGAGAAACCTCTTATGAAACATGAAAGAGCATGTAATTCTATGAGGAATTCAACGTTTATTTGATGAAAATTGGTTTTGAAATGGCTGAGATATCCAAAAAGGAGCGATTCTAATAAAGTGTGGGACCCACATTTTATTACGATCGCTTTGTTTTACTTTGTTTTCGGATGTTTCAGTCATTCCAAACCGATTTTCATCAAATAAACTTTGAATTCCTCTTAAAATGGTATGCTCTGTACTATATCATAAGTTTTTTCTTGGTATCTCGCAAAAAGTTAAAAGCCCAATTCTCATCTCAACCAGTACTGTACCATCCCTTTATTCTGTTTAGTTAAATTTTTTCTTTGACATTTGAAGAGTTTCATTGCATATCTAACCATCGTCCATCATCAGATAGAACAAGATACAACCCTATACCAGTATGTGATACCTCACTTATTCCTTCACAAGGAATTCATATCCAAAAGGAATGATGAAAAATATTCGGTATTTTATTATTAGGTTCTTTGTTTTTAACAGCTTTCATCCCAAATACGTCAAATTAACAAGAATGAAGTTAAGCCATTATGAGACCAAATTCTTCATATTATTGTTACATCTATCCCTTTGTAGTCTTTTAGACATTCCGTTATCGTGGTTATTGATTGTTTCTCGTCGGTAATGTAATTATTCACACCTAAAAAGGGCAATATATTGTAGTGTAAAGCGTGACTACATAAGTTCCAACATCATTTACACTCTTTGTAGTATTTCTCCATTCCGCAAACAATATAATTTTTTGTGTATTATGTAGATAGGTCCCTGGGCTGCCACGTGCTCAAGCTTTTGCTTATAGTGGCAGTCCTTCTTCCGCATAATTTCTCAGATAATTATTTGGAAAATTGGTAATACGATTTATAATTTGTTAATGAAATTAATTTACACATCGATTTTCCTTCTTTGAATCATGTACTTGTAATCTGCTTACTGATATTCCATGTGATATTACGGAAAATAATTTTGATTTATGTATGAAATTGTGTTGGAAGAAAAATAAATCAAACAAACAAACAAACAAACAAACTCTCAGTATTTTATAGCCTGAGATTAGTCGTGATTTTCACTAATATCAATATCGTCACAACCGACAGATCATATAGCTGTTTATTACAATCTGTCATTAACTTTCTCAGCTCTGTCATTATAATATTCTCTAAATTATTCAATCCCGTTAATATTCTGAAAACGCTCATTCCTTCTTAGAATCTATATTTTCCCATTCAGTTATCAAAGCGGAGCTGATTCATTAGATTAATCCATCGCTACCTAAAGTTACATGTAATAGGATGATTATTCATAATTCTTAAGACATAGGTCACTTCAATAGGGATTGGTTAACATTAATCATGGATTTCTTACATATCTCCAACATTTCCAATGTAACACGGGGTTGAAAGTTGTCACAAAAATCATATCATTTTCAGCTGATAATTGTTAAAAACAAGACAAATCACAACAAGTCATATTTCTCTTTGTGAATTCCTAGATGATGAAAACATGATATTGATTACTGCAGAATAGTTCAAATGGTTTTACACTTGATGTTTTCATTGTCTACATGAGCTTGTATAATATAATAGGGGAGTCTCCCGCGTAAAACGTCATTTGCTACATCAGTCGAATCCACAGACTCCGATTAATGGTGGATAGTTCCTCCTCTATACGAGGAAGCATGGACGTTTTACCCATCGATTATAAGAAATCTTTTCCATCCCTTCGTTGACCCATTACCGCTATGATAGGTGTATCGAACGGGACCCCAGTGTGCGCCGGACGCAGGCTGGTAAGAAAAATTGCTATCGATCATTTTACAAGTACTCTCCCAAATGGGTTCAATAAATCATGACCCGGAGGGGGAAAATGTGATTGAAAATCATACGTCCACGACATTTTCATCTCGGAAAAGAAAAGGGAACAACAGCCCCTACCTAAAATCACGTTGTACTCTCTCTCTACACTCGAGGCGCGCACATGAACAATTGAAACGCAATAATCAAGAGTAGCGTAAAACGCAGTGATATTGAATGTTTTCTAAGTGTACCGTGTTCCAGCTGGTTAAGTTGTATTTTCATCTGATTTCATCTGATACAGAGCAACCAAAAAAAAAAAAAAAAAATAAAATAAAAATCAAAGGATGATAATCTCAGGGTGAAAGGAATTGTTGTTTACAGTTTTCTGCACATTGTGAAGAGGTCCAATATCTATCAAAAGCTATAGAGAATAATGGGCATAAAGCTAGCAGTGACGCGTTTTGTGGTGTCACTGGCGTTGCATGTGGACAGTATGAAACAGGCCTCAAGGACTTACATACTAGGGAAAGACCCGTTCCTGTCCAAAATATAGCAAAACAGATAATGCTTATCGCACTTGGACGCCATGGATTCCTTCAGGACGCGTTCACACTTTCTATTCAGTATGTCCTCTGAGACCGAGTGAAATGAAGAAATGACTGCAGTGTAATTATAAAAAACAACTTACACTTACACAATCTTGACAGTACTTCCGATGGGTTTTGCCACACTTAGATGGAGGCGGCTGAGTGTTATTAGGTCGACGTTTTGAAGACGCATCCGTCGCTTCATGCATATCGAAACCTTGATATATATATATATATATATATATATATATATATATACATATATATATATGAAGAGTTTGTTTGCAAAACCCGATAAGTCCATATTTGCCAAATGGAGATATTTGCGATTAAAGGTCAAGAAAAATATAGAGAATAATAAGAAAATTTTTGCCTCTTTTGACCATAACTTCAAAAATATACATTTATATGTAGTGACCAATATATCATTTAAAAGGTATTATTTTGTACTTTATGACCGAGACCGTACTTCAAAATCTTCAAAAATGGACTTATCGGTTTTTGCAAACAAACTCTTCATATATATATATATATATATATATATATATATATATATATATAGATGTATGAATTACATGAAAGGCGAATTCTTAATGTTATTTATCATTATCATCTGGCAGCCATAAAGTGCATCTTCAATGTAGGATGGTAAATAGAAAAAAATATAATAAATGATATTTATGTCTGATAAAAACAGAGATTTTGTCTTGCAAAAAGAAGAATATACCATTATCATTGAATTGTTGGCCCACAAGGTTGATAATTAATTACCGATCAATATTCAGGAACCGCCTTTGTATATTAAACGAGGCTTATGAGTCGTCCCCTGATTTCAACAATGATGCCATCATGCATTGCAGACATGGAGTATATCATCCAAGTCTACAACTAAAGCATGAACCCCAAGCAATTAATCGTCTTACGTATAATATCAAATACAAATAGCTATATTTACATCGGGAAACAGAAACCATTACAAAGATGATGTGTTTCTTTCCTTACTTTGGGAAATGAATAGATTTTTTTTCCTTGTTTTATCAGCAAGCAATAAATTTCTTGGCATAAACTCCGTGAAGGTAACGTTGTTGGGCCCAGGCTGTATGGACCCCTCCTCCAACTTATTTCTAATAGTCTGTCGGTGTTACTATTGTTTCTTGTGCATTGTAAAGACCAAATCAACACGGAGCTACTACATAAATATCATATACCTCAGCTACTGCGCAATCCATCCATGATCAAGTACCTATAACAGTTGTGTCCATCAGCCAACTTTAAAAACGAAAATAATGTATGCTTAAAGATGATATTGAAATAAAACCCACTGCAACATGTTTAAAGATATGAAACTAGTGTGCACGCAAACTAGGAAATATAAAAGTTTGCATTTGTGTCTTGATTCTTTATAAGAAATCAACAAACCCACCGAAGACAGATGAAAAACTTATTGCTCCATGGAAGAAAATGAAGGAGATGAAATCTAAAGTGAAATAAGCTTAAGTAACAGAATAAGCATTTTGTTCCAACAAAAGTAAAGAAGACCTTAAATGCACTAGCTGCTCATGAAATTTACATGTCGGCAAAGCCATATGCATGTAATGCTTCAAAACAAATACACATAGTCGCCAATCGTGATATTATGCATTCCACGTCATGCAGGCTGGAAATCCGATGCTAAACATGAACTGTCATCGCATGAAATATGAAATTGAAGCTGAAAGTCCATCTAAGCCAATTTCACCGGTTAAAGTACTACTGTCACTATATATGCTCGGACATTTTCTGCCAGATGAATTATTCACATGGGGGAGAACGGACAAAAGTAGCAGTACTACAACTTTCGAGAAAGGGGAATAAATAACTTCTTCAACAATCCTTTTTACTTAAAACTAAATTTCTAAAACTTCAAGTACATTAAAGGAGGAAGCATGCCTCGGGTGACAGCCTATTATGTAAAAATAACCATTAAGCATGGCAGATGAAATCACATCTTCAATGTTGTTTTAGCCACATCCTTTTGCCAAAAATGTTTTAAATCAACAATCAGTACATAAGAATACTCTGAAGAATTTGTTTCAAAACGAGAACAACATTCGCTTCTGCTCTTTTATTAAAGTTTTCATTTCAATCTATATCTTCATTTGAAATCTCACTTTTTTTCATGCTGTATGATTATTATGATACTTCCAATAATGACAATACGTTTATTTATAATAATAATGAATAATGATTAAAATACTTGCAGTAAGAGGAAGAAGAAGACGACAGATTGCTATTTTGCTGATGGTCCATTGGTTCCTCGATGTACCTACTGCGTTTTTGGGTGTATGCGTGTGTGTGTTTTTTCCCTTTTCTTTGCCTTTGGCTTCCATTTCAGAACTTCCCCTCAAATGGAAAAAAAATGATTAGGTCAGAGCTCATGCATCCTTCCGACGACAGAAACAAAAATCATCCAAAAGATGCAAAACCTAAGGCCCCTAGCTTCTTGCCAATGTCGAGGGGCCTGATTGAAAGCAACGCTGACAAAAATAATCAAGATATGCAACTTAATGTCATCGTAATTGCCTCACTGTAAGACCTGCTTCAAAACTGATGGGGAATATCTTCTCAGTACAAATCTGATTACGCCAATTGTCGTTTGGAGTCACGCTCGTATATGACACAGAGAACAATGTATAGCGCAGGTTTTATTGTGCCACATCTAATCTGCTACTAAATGGAATTTCAATAAGGTGATAGAGAAAACACGTTTCCTCTCTCTCTCTCTCTCTCGCTTCTCTTCAACTTTACTCTTTTTCTCCCTCTCCTCGCTTTTCTTTATTTTTTTCTTTCTTTTCCTTTTTTTTTTACTACGTGATATGTGTTTGCGCATGTGTTTACGCAAAAACAAGACAATTAAAGACAATCTATACCGTGGAGAACAATGCAAATAGAAGAAAACGATTAGAAATGCTTACTAACTATGATTATGGAGTCTTTCATCTTTGTCTTGTTGTTTTGCTCGCCTTCCGTTTTATTTTCGTCGTTTATCCCTCTTTTTTTCATTTGGTTGAGGACAAGACTCGCAAATTATTTGTGGAGAGCTTTAGATGTATACCATAATTTGTGGAGACTTTAATACAGCTCGATCTAAATGAGAGTCGACGTGTTTGTAATTGTCTGACCATGGATGGATCCTATCAAGAAGATTGAAACATGTATGTCGGGTGATGTTGCTAATGACAAGATTGTTTAGAATTCGTGCACTTAAAAGCCACCGATGGACCCGGTAAGAAAGCTTTGCAGCGAGTACATAATTTCGCTGATAATTACCTTAATTGTACCCATTTCGTCGGAGATAAGGCGAACGCATGGAAAGCTTGCGGCCGGCGCATTTACACATGCATCGCCAATTCGCCCGCCGTACCACTTATCCCAAATTAGACCTATCACATCGCAAATCTATCGCCTTCGTATTCCATGCGTCATTTTGCCGGCGGCTTCGAAACCGTAATCGCTAACATTAAGCCGTCTTGGGTTTCATAAACGCGTCGGAGAACGTCCATTCGCACCCTCACACCAGTAGATCGCACATTGAGAAGGTCCGCTGCTTGTCTACAATTGGCTATTTAGAGCCACAGTAGATACATATAGATACACGTCATGTAGATATATCCTAGAGAAGAATGAACGCATTATCAGTGGTGGATCCAGAGGGGGCACACCGGGCGCGTGTACCCCCTCTTTATTTTTTGGTTAAAACAAAAGAAATAAAAATTGAAAATGAAGGGGGTGCATGCGCCCCCTTTAATAAAATATATCTAGCAAAGGAGGTTCCCCTTTGCGGAATTCCTGGATCCGCCCGTCATTATTGTACGATTTCATTTTCGGTCAGCCTTACCGTGTTAATGACAAAACACGCTTATAATATCACTGTATTATGCTTTATTCAGGATATAATTTTCTGACATCATTCGCACGCGATTGTATCGAAATAGTATTCTGGGAGCCATTCGTTTTGTTTCAAAAGAAGGAAATGCTTGGTTTTTTTTTCCCCTTCGTTGACTTTGTAGTCTGAGTTCAAAGGGGCGATGACCCTATCTGGTATCCATGACTTTAATAACACTATTGAAATCGGCGCCCACCGTGTCGGCGCCAATGACCAGCGGGCGGCCGGGACGGCCGGCGTTTAGCCAATGGTGGGTATACCCCACTGCGCACCTGACTGACTGCCTACAGTGCGTTTATCCACGTGTGTTGGCAGCGACCCAGAGGGAAAACACATCCAGCTGGCTTTAATAGTCCACGTGACTCCAGTATGATGTCAGAGGCAAACCTCCTCCATAGTATACGAGTCTAGAGTCTATACTATCCACTCGAATCGATACCCCCTCTATCCTCCTCGCTTTAATAAACGTTAGCTCTTGTAACGTACTTAACACTCAACCGATGCGAAACATACCAGCAGATTGCGAGCATCCATACGAACGCACACACAAAACGTACTACAAAAGCACACAAGTCTATGGTATAATATTCATTTAACTTTAAAACGTCTATCTTCACTGGCTGACCTTGCAAACAATTTCATTTTCGGAGAGTCACTGACCGAAACTGATTCGATATTGGCATGCAGTACCCGGCTTTTAGATTAACACCAGTCCCCTGTTGGGAGAGTCTCTGCGTCATTCGCTGTAAATATTTGTCCTTTTACAAAATCTAATAGAGGAGACTTGTCCTAGATTCAGTCTCTTGCCAAACAGTGGTGTGGACGGAATGTTTCTTTAAAAGACGCTGCAAAATGCGAAAAAGGTGAATATCCTGCGCAGTTAATGGAATGTGGAAAAGATTAAGAAGAATTAATCTACGGCATATCTATCGCTTGAATTTGGAATATAATATAACCATACTGCTAACGAGTTGAACACACACACACGGACAAAAAAGGGCTCATTACACTCATGAGGTTACTAATGAGTCTTTAGACTTCACTCACAAGCCGTTCTCTCATAAACAGATATTTATTGCATCGACAGACACACAGAAAAACAGGTCGAGATAATAATGAATAGGACATTCAACATACTACAATTATGAAAGTGTTGGGTTTTTTTATGGTCATATCTAATTCTAAGTTGTTTGTGACAACAACCTTTGGCTATGTGAAGAAGATTTTAAGATGGATCACATTGACCACGAATGGCTGAATGTGTGATTGGATTTGTTTAATGCAAATATAATGTGCCCGGAATGAACCAACATGCGGTAGGGAAGAGGGTCTCTAATGTCATTTTCTCCCTCGCTTGAGAAGATGTGACATTTCAACAGACACCATGATTCCTCTTCGAAGGGAAAACAATCTTTAAATAGATCTCCCGAGTATCACTTTCAAGCGACCTCAATATCAGGAGCGTTCGGTGGATACAAGGGGCTCTCTTTCGAGACAGAGCCGAGCTGAAATCCACTTTATTCCTTCATCCCCAACCCCCCTTCCCCACCTCCAAACTTAATGGACAGTAATGTTACCGCAATGGAGCAGCGGGGAAAACAGGAAAGCAAGAACGCACCGAGGCTAGAATCATTCGATTTGGAACAGATTATCGTCTGCTTAGACTAGGAATCTAATATTTCGCCAGGCGAGTTCGTCACGCTGTCAGCCTAAGTCCGTATAGGGAGGCCGGGGTCTTACAACGGTGGGATAATGAAGTGGGTCACAATATTATCTCACGATTATAGTGCATAATGTTCTTTATTGTTAGGCAGCCAATGCACAAACAGATTATGCTTACATACTCTCTTAAAGGTATACGCATACATAAAATATTATTTCATTTCATTTCATATGCAGAGTTGTGTTTGTGAGTCTGCGATTTGTATGAAGACCAAAATTCATAAGAGAGAGAGAGAGAGAGAGAGAGGCAGACAAAAATGTTTATTCATCATCTACCATATAAGCCATTATATTGATGTAGTAGAATTCTGTGTTTTTATAAGTATACAGCCATTATAGCTTGATATCCATGGACATGCCAAATGTGTTCGCTATATTTGTATGCAAATTGCTTACGGCGCCTTCTTTTACCAATGCTGGAGTATACCATGGTAACACATTATTCCCTTTTCACACACGCAGATACACACTCTCCCAATTTGCAATGGCATTATCTCCGTACTCAATAGTCCCTAAAGTGAAACGTAAACTAGCATGACAGGATAATGTTTGTTTGGAAGTGAATTACCGGGTGCTCTTATGTTTCCACTATATCCCGCGTGCACCATCGTGCGTGCGCCATGCGACAAACGCCATTCAACCCAAACAAAATCCCCCTTCGTGAACCCATTAAACGCCATTTCTGATTGATGTAAACGTATAATACTCACTGCTACCCCATTAACAGTAATGACTACGTCCAGCGGTCAGGCCTTCGTAATATGTGAATAAAGGTGACTTGTTCTTAAAATCGCTTGCGCGTAATGACAAATAGTTCGGTTTTCACTTCACGTATAATCGACGTCTGGTAAACATAATACTTTGCCTTGAATGTCTCCGTTTTTACTCCATTGTACTAAGACACGTAACTTATGCTCCTATTTTCCACTACTGTCTCAAGCATCGTTTTAAATGTCCTCCCCCACCAGATAAATAGTTGATGATATCATGAACATTAGAACATCAATTTCAAACTAAACTGATTGGATGAATGTAATGGTTTGAATAATTATTAAGCCATTAATATCTGAATGTTAAAATATATTTGTGCATAGTTGATTTTCTTTACAATGCAATGATGAACTGATGCTGTACTATATAAAAAGCGATGAAGGTGAGAGAATTTAAAAGATACAAAAAAAAAACAAGCAAACACAATTATTATGGTTAGCAATCTACAAAAAAAAAAAAAAAAAAAAATGTGCCACGGAGTTCCGATATTCCTACGTTGTTATTCAAACCGTCCATTAATGATAAATCTTGCCCGAGTATTTGCCCCGCTTGTTTGCTCCATTTTAGTATTTCAGAAGATGGTCTTATTAGTGTCAACAGTGACAGTTTAGTCTCCTTTCAAGTACCCGCCGCGTAAATCTAAAGACTCGTGTTTATATTGTCATCAATATCGCCTGGCTATGAGTTACTCCTTATTGCGTCGCGGTCCATATGTTACGAAGTAAACACAGCTGGTTTTACAAACACAACGTACACTTGCACACATTGAAGCCCACACACAAATATATACACACATACACACACACACACACACACACACACACACACACACACACATTTATGTATACCCATCGGAGGATCAACAACACATATCATACAACACGTGCAGATACTCAAGTGTTTACTAAACGCATTCAATCGTAGCCCCCTACCTCGGCAAATAGCAAAGGTCGTGGAAAATATTTGAAGGTATAACAGAGAGTACTATGAATAGCAAGCATATACTACACACTGTACGAGCTTTAGCACAAACTTTGTTTCAATGTACTGTCCTATATCATTTGACTAAAATAAATATCTATATAATGAATATCAAATTTACAAAATTGATAAATCTTCTGTCAAAAAAAATGGTCTATAGACAATTAAAAACGTAAACTTGCTATACAATCTTTAAAAGGTATGAGTGTTCTGAAACAAATGTGCGGGGCCTTGTTAATATAGTCTGAAACCTACCAGAGAGATGTGACTGATCTTACTGCCCTGTTGACTCATATTCAGAAATACAGGTTGAAATGAAATAGATATATATAATCATATATATTAGATTTACCCATGATATTTCTTCTTGTAACAATTACACTCATTACCCCTACCACTAGGTACGAGGTTATTGATATTGTATCTGGTTTGAAAAATAAAAAAGTGCAGGTTATAATGATATAAGCAATATTTGATTTTAAAAGGAGTTATATATTCTATTGTGGATCCTTTGGTGTATCTTTAATTTGTCAATGTTAAATGGTCAGTTTCCAGAACAAATATCCAAAGTTATTCCTATATTTAGGAATGGAGATAACTTAGATATTAGTTATTATAGACCTATTTCTTTATTATCTTGTTTATCAAAAATCTTAGAGAAAGTTATATATAAAGGAACAATTATTATTATTATTATTATATTTTTTTTTGAAGACGCATTGTGTTCTAACAAGCTCCCAGTTTGGTTTCCGAGAAAAGCATAGAGCACCTCTCGTAAATTTTTAAATTTTATCGATAAAGTAGCACATGCTTTAGATCTCATTTGATCGGCATCTTCCTGGACTTCTCCAAGGCGTTCGACACTATAAATCATAAGATATTGCTTTATAAGTCCCACTATGGTATACGTGGGAAGGCCTTGGAGTGGTTCAGGAGTTATCTAACTGATCGTAAACTATTATGTTTCTATAAAAAAAATGATAACTCTGATATGAGAGAAATTAATTGTGGCGTGCCACAAGGTAATTTATTGGACCCGCTGTTGTTTATTGTTTATATCAATGATTTTTGTACTTCCTCCCAAGTGTTATCATTCACACTTTTCGCCGATGACTCAAATGTTTGGGGTTTTTTTTTTCACATGAAGATCCAAATATTCTTGTGCACACAGTTAATTCTGAGTTACAAAATTTACGTGATTGGATACGAGCTAATAAGCTGTCCCTGAATATCAATAAAACCAAGTACATATTTTTCAGTAACACTTCAGATAATTTGAATATGGATATTTATTTTGATGATATTGTTTTAGAAAGTGTTTCATATACAAAATTTCTTGGAATTACAGTAGATAATAAACTTTCTTGGAAATTTCATATAGATAATGTTTGTAAAATCATTTCACGTAATATAGGCGTTATCAATAGGCTTATTAATTAACTTATTATTCATACTGTATTACTTTATTTAAATTACGGAATATTAGCATCGGAAACACGCACCAAACACTACTAGATAGGGTTTTACTGTTACAAAAGAAGGCACTTCGAATCATTTGTAATGCCGCTCCTTGCTCTCATACAGCTTCTTTGCTTTTTGAAAATAAGATTTTGAAAATTAAAGATTTGTTTTTATTTTATTTAGGACAATTTATGTAAAGTTATAATAATAACTGTCTCCCGCTTATATTTGATTCCATGTTTCCTCGTAACTTGACATACCATACAGTGTAGTTACCCAACAAGACAGTCAAATGAATTTTATTTGCCCCTGCTTAGAACTGTGTTTGCTCAGCAGACATTTATCTATACAGGTCCAAGATTCTGGAACTCCCTTAGTCCAGACATAAAAAATGCTCCTTCACTGCATTCGTTTAAAAGAAGATTGAAATCATTCCTCCTTAAGTCTTATGATGTAACAGAAAGAAACTAAGTTTGTTTGTCAATTTTTTTAAAACATGTAGGTTTTATTTTGTAAACACCGGGGTACTATTGATTCTTCTTATAGGCATGTTAGGTCGCGTCTTTCGCGGCATTCCACATCACATCCCATCCTTTCTTATTGCGAATTTGTATACTTTTATACGTGCCTTCACAGAACAGATAATATGTTCCGCTATCAGAAATTCCTTATAATTATGTTACTTTCTCGGTCGCTTTTAACGCTCTACACTTCTAATATGACTAATAATAATCCCGTAGCTTGATATTTACACCAAGGGCCGTTTTTTTTTTCTCTTATTCGTTTGCTTTGTTTTGGGACAGGAATATAAAAGCTGACATAACATGTCAATTTTTTGTCTTTTTTTCACCCCCTTGCCAAAAAGAGAGAAAAATCGTCAAACAAAAAAAAAAAGTGAAATACAATGAAACAAATGAGAACGTAAACAGATTATTGAGAGACGGAGGTGTGATGTTTATTTGATAATGCGGCGACTCGGATTTGTTTTGTTTTCAAACGATCGTAAAAGAAGACCTTTTCAAGTGGCAAACAAACGCGAAACTGACCCACAAGTGATCGCATCTGAAAGATCGTTGCTAAGCGACAAAAGAATTCCCCATTCTCCGATTGCAGTGCAGTTAGAATCAATTGCTATGTCGCCACGCGCGGGGGACACTAGTGGGTTGTACCCCACTGGATTCCAAATTCATCAGGGTTTTTTGTATCTTTACTCTTCCTCCTTCTCTAAAATGTCACAACCATCAAAAAGCATTGTCAGACGCCTATGTATACCACCTTATAGAGCAGCGTGGGAGTAATTCGAATGCAACAGTCCATGTTAAACAAGAATGTCTTGACAATCGCGCAGGTAATGGTAGCTGAACGTTGCAATCGAGAGAATAATGGTCGTGGGAAGAAGGAGAAGAAGGAAGAGGGGGGGGGGAGGGGTCGCTATTCTTCGTTCGATGCGGTATCGTCTGTTAGGATTTATCCGGCCTACAGCTAAATAACGTGCGTGGGCGCCCGTGATAACATTCCGTATGCATTCACGGCCAAAAATTTACAGTGCGCCGTGATGGAGATGTGTTAGCGTCACGTGGTTCGCCGTAACAAGATTATTGCTGATTTCGTCCAAGCGCTGACGGGTGTGCAGAGCGCATGCAATGCGGCTTCGGTTTGGCGTCACTCGTCTCGTATGAGTAATGATACTTGTGTGTTCATGTTTATCTGTATGTTTGTGTTTGTGTGTGAGGGTGTGTGTGTGTGTGTGTGTGCGTGTGTGGGTGTGGGTGTATTCGTGTGCTGTTTATGTGGTTTCTTCCTGTGTGTTTTGTTGTTGTTGATTTGTAGGTGGGTATATTTGTGCTGAAATATCCATGTCTTGCAAGCACAAGGGACAAGATTTGATACAAACAAACATCTTTAGATGTCCTGAGGATGAACAGGTAGCAATAGTTTGCGAATTTGAAAACTTACAGATTTTAGTATGTTGTAATATTATGAATAAACAATCAAAGTCTCATTTGGCGATATCTTGAGCTGAAAATGAGCGATGTAAACTGCCTAGACAACAATTGAATAACTTTGTTAGAATAACTACAATATGTTTATCCCCTAAAACACACCTCATATTAAAATGATATCAACCTGTCGTATGCTTTCCTTTTCAATAGGTCGCACACCATGTACTTGGCTTAAAATTGTTTGTTTTATATACTCACAAGTCATTAGATTAGGCTCGCAGATGAACATTAACCCCTGAAGTCTTCCACCCCCCCCCAAAAAAAAACAACAACAACAACAACAACAACCCTTCGTTAATGTACGTCTACTGTATATGGCAGGGACCCCCCCCCCCCCCCCACACACACACACACATTGTTGTTATACAGTCATGTAGGTGTGATCGGCATCCGTGGTGTTGAATGCTATGATCGCACCGGTCCCGTCCGACCCATCGCGCGTCACCCTGCACTGTACAGTAGAAAGGGGCGGGACTGTGTTGAAGGGCTTTGAGGGTTTGCTTGAAAGTAGACAAGCACGTTTCTCCCTTTAATCTTAAATCTCTAATAAGAGTCATCCAGATATGTTGTAATGATGCCTTAACCGTAACTGCCAAGGACATCATTACGACAATATTATGCTGACGGGGTGCTGTGGCACAGTGGATAAGACTCCGACTCCCAATCGGAGGATCCGAGTTCGAATCCCGCCCAGTGCTTACGTCCTTGGACAAGATGTTTTACCTACCACGTCCCTCTCATCCTAGGTGTATAAATGTGTACCTAGAACGCTGGGGTAATAATAACGACAGGGCCCTCTGGTAGAGCAGTGACAATACTGAAGAGGCTACCCTGGGTAAAGAAGACTGTACTGCTGCTGCTGCTGCTGCTATTACTTCTACTACTACTACCACTACTACTACTACCACTACTACTACTACTACTACTACTACTACTACTACTACTTACTACTATTACCAGGCCTACTGCTATTACTACTCTCTAGGCCTCTCTCTACTTCACTACTATCGTCATTTCATATATCGATTCTGCTATCATACTTTACAGTTTAAGATTGTTAAATTTCCTTAGTATGGAAATTAATTCAGATTTCGGCGGAAATTCCTTTCTGTGCCTTCCATACGTTGTAACGGATTGAGTTGTGTCCCCCCCCCCCCTCAAAAAAAAAAAAAATCCCCAGTCGAAGTGATATATAAGTATTATACACATAAGTAATATGTACTGGAAACAAACTTTTTCCCCCACACACAGTTATGATTACAGTATAAAATTGTCTGCAGGTGTTGTAGAAAACATCAACGAGCCATTCAATCATGATGCAATTGATTATTTTTCAGTATGTTTTTTTTTTCTCTCTCTCTCTCTTGGTCAGAGCTAAATAACAAAAGTTTCACAATTGGCGTGTCGTGTTTTTATTGTGTTGTTGTTGTTTGTTTGTGTTTGTGTTTTTTTTTTTTTTTTTTTTTTTTTTTTGAGGGGTTCTTTCCGTTCCTAAAGAGCAAACCATGAATTAATGCGTGAATGGACAATAATGCTTTCGTCGAACATATAAACAAAAGAATAATGATGTCACGTGTCTCCGATGACGTTCGAGCACAAAAGAACTCCATTGAGATGGAAATAACCTGTCTCGGTTGTACGAAGGTCTATTCATTCCCATTTCCGGTCGTTTATCAGCACTTGGTCGCGGGCAAACTGTGGACATATCTAATTCTTTGCAAAAATATTATTGGTGTTCTTTGTGATTGTATCGACGTTGTGTAATTAACCATTTGTCCCAAATGTAATTGCAATTTCATGCATGCCGCCACTATGATAGATTCCAGTGAGAAATTTGATTAAAACAATATTGACAAGTCTCGCTGAACACCAATGAAATTTGAATTCAAAGATAACGCGCGGATGAATCCTGCATAAAATGTGCTTCTAACTCTGACGGTGACACATACAATGATTACAAAGGGGGCTTTATTTTTCTTTCGTTCTTTCTCTCGTCTTTTCTCTCTTTTATGTTTTTTCTTTCTTTCTTAAAGTCCGTTTCTCTTTCTGGATAACGAAAAAGACATTTCCCTGAACACTTCTACCACCACAAGAAAGGAGAACCTTTGACATTCGAGAAAGGTCCTGGGACCTTCTCCCGTGCCCGTCCCATCTAGGCCCGCCACCTGCCCGATGCCGGCAGGGTCAATACTCTTGCATCATTTTGAGACTTGTCGATAGAAATCCCGAACACCGCCCCACATTACGCGCATGGCCGACAAGCAATTGGATTCAAATTGATTAAGGTAGTCCTCCAAAGACACCTGACTAGATTATTTATGAAAAAGAGAGAAAGAGAAAGAGAGAGAGGGCGAAAGGGAGAAAAGACTGTACCCCTTATTTGGACAACGATGGTGCGACGACGAATACCCAAGACTCACACACTAGAGATTCGAGGTTCGATCCCTCCCGCCTGGCGCATCGAGCAAAGTGGTGTAAACATCACGTAAAAACATAACTATGTTGTATGGACTGACGGCACACCTGATGGCAATAGTTCACTATTCAAAAGACTACCCTGTAAAGAACCTGAGCAATGAGTGTCTGGCATAAGAAAAAAAAGTACGTGATTAACATTGGAATTTCAAATATAATCACCAGTCCTTTGCACTGTTTTCCAATCATGAAGCATTTTCTAACAAGATGAGAAACCCATGTTTTTTTTTTTCCATGATTTCTTAAAATGAATTCATATGGGGAAAAGTGAACACGGGAGTGTTAAAATGGGTAAATAAATGCATAATAAACGAACCAATAGATGATGTTCTGATGTTCTAAAGGAGATAATAACCATGAAATAATCGTTTGTTTGTTTGTTTGTTTGTTTGTTTTATTTAATCACGGGGTTAAAAGCCCTTAACGAGCCAAGAGGCTGTTTATCAGAGAGGCCGTGAACAAAGTATTTGACATAAACAGAACAAATCAAAGATACAGAACGAAACAAAATCAAATCAAACATAGATGTGATATGAATATTAAAAAAAAAACCCACAACGAAACAAAGACTAAACACATATTCTAAAATCAGCATCAATACAACAAAATATCAACAATCGTCTGAGGTGGCTATCTTCATTCAGGTTAAACAAACACTTCAATATGAACTATATGGGTACCTGTATGAAAATTTACGACTGAATAAAGAGCATTCCTAAAGTAAGACAGACTGTATAATATTCTAATATTTTCGGGGAGATCATTGAAAATACTTATGCCAGTATAAATACATCCGTGTTTCAAAAAAAAAAAAAAAAAACTGTTCTAGGTTTTTTTTCAGTTTGAGGATAATTGCAAATACCTTTTTGAAGAAAAAAAATCATTGTGGCCTATAATCAGGAAATGCTTCAGAGAAATTTATCCTAGGCTTATTTAGAATTATATTGAGATACATGAATATATATATATATATATATATATATATATATATATATATGTATATTCCTGAAGATATAGATATATTTTAGGATTATTTCATTCTTTGTGGGTCTCGTGAGCGAAATGGAAAAAGAAATGAATGAAGGAGACTGCTGATCATTCTTTGATTTTGATTTGAAAACATACAAAAAAGCAACATATTTTAATGAGCGCAGAGTATGTACTATTGTAAAGATAATGCTTATTAACTATTTATTCATCATCTACAGTTTGTAACTGACTATTATAAACTAGAATGCAAGATATAGAAGAATCGGTATATAGAGAGTTGACAAACTATAGGGGAATTCCCGTCAGTTACAGTTAGTCTGAAAATAAAAAGTGAGATCTTATATAAGCACACAATTTTGAAATGTGGTCAAAATTTGATAAATTTGACAGATATGATATGAAGAGATTATGAACAGATATGAAAAGTCTAATGACTGAGCTCGGATTATCACCTTAGTATTTCCATTCATTGTGTTGCAAGAACTGACAAAATGCACTTTTTTTTCTGCAAAAGTGATAAGCATTAAAGTGTAAAACAAAACTTTATTGCTGTCTGAAAAGCGTCAAAATAGTCAGCAGTCAAACGTATTAGATTTGAGAATAGGATATAATTTCAGTTGAAAGGAAAAAAAACACACTGGTGATAACAAAAATTGTGAATTATATGGTAAGGTAAGAAGCGATGGCATCACCACACTCACTTTAATAATGACTGTTCAAGAATTGTTTTGTAAAAGTTAGTAAAACCATGGAGCTACCAACAGTTCTGTTGGTAGCTCCATGGTAAAACCTCACGATTTTGGTAATTCGCAAATTCCTTATAATTTTCATCTGATTTTGATCACTGTTGTGCCTATAAGATTTTACTCTTTTTTATCATTCTAACTTTTAACAGGTCCAAAATTTCTCTGTAAGTTCTAAGATACCAGAAAGAACTCTCATTCAGAAAATTATTGTTGTTATCATTATTATTATTATTATTATTATTATTATTATTATTATTATTATTATTATTATTATTATTATTATCATTATTATTATTATTATTATTATTATTATTATTATTATTATTATTATTATTATTATCATTATTATTATTATTATTATAATTATCATTATTATTATTATTATTATTATTATTATTATTATTATTATTATTATTATTATCATTATCATTATTATTATTATTATCATTATTCGAAAGAGGTTTTCAGATTTTTTTGAAAAAAGGAATGCGCCTACCTTAGTAATTACGGACGCAAAATAAGAGAATATATTAATGAAAGTCTCTCAACAACGTGCATTAGCTGTTAAGAATGAAAACAAAAAGGAATTTATGTAGTTCATGGAAACGACCTGGCTGAGGTGGAAATGCTCCCCAGTCTTAAACTCTCTGCGCCACACCACGACTCTGTCTGCACTATCAAAGTTGTCTCTGCTAGACACGATCTCCCTCTCTCTCTCTCTCTCTCTCTCTATGTTGGTAAACAAACATATCATGTGACAATTGTATCTCTCCCTCTCTCTATCTATCTCTCTCAGAGTCTCTTTCCATCATCTTTTCTCTCTATCTCCTTTTCTCCCTCTCTTCCTATCTTCCCTCCGAGCATCGCTCTCTCTTCGTCGGCTCTTGGCTATGCCTGGCACCAGGGGTGGCCACTGGCCATCGCTGAGACCGTGGCATCGAACACTGCGCATCTCTGTTTGACGAACGTGACCACACTGGCGACAACTACAAAATATGTATGAATGTGATATCCACGTTCGACATGGGGTGTCATACATGCATACATTAATTCAATGTCTTCATATTGTAAACACATGACAAGCTTCGTAGGTGAGCGATTAACAGTTTGATAGACAATGGATATTCACAAAAGCTTATTATAATCATTATGTTTTCTATCTGATGTTTCATTTTTTTTTTCATTACGACGTTAAAGGTTGAAAAGCAATCTCTTGTGAAATATTAAGAATGAGATTATAATCAGTCGCATCATCCACGGCGAACAAACTGGCCCGAATCTGATGTGATAACGTTCATTAGTCCATCTCAAAATAATGATAGTCATTTCTAAATACTTTTTAACGTCTCATCACATCTGACTAGCCATGGAAGGACACCAAATTATTCATATTTCATTTGTTCTGTATTTAATATCTCGCCGCGAAATAACGCAATTTGAAATCGCGACCATGGTGTCATGACAAATTGAACCGCACCACGTTCAGCGGGTCGCAGAGTTTAAATGAAATACCCAGTCCTTTTTCTTTTGTATCGCTCACGTCGGGGGAAAAAAAAAACCAGAATTAGAACGCAGAACAGTTAATAATGCGATCCGTTCACATCGAACGGAGACTGCACGAAGCGTTCGTAGTCCTCAATAGGAAAGCACAGCCACTGATGGATTTGACAGAAATAGGGAAAGGATATCCGACGATGATACAGGATATATATTTATCGAAGGGGATAATCCGATGTAACCGATGTGAAATGAAAACATAAAAATCCTGATAGCGAATGAGTTGATTGATATTAATGTCAATGATATCACTGTGCGAAGTGTCGCGAACGGAGGTATAAAAACATTGGCTTAAAGTAACAATGAACGCTGCATTAAAACGAAAAGAAACAGAAGAACCTAAAACCTTGGTGCCAGATCTAATTTGTGCAATGCAGATTGTCATCTACGAGAATGCTTTTCCCAGATGGCGGATTGTTACGCACCACACAGCAATACAATGTACATCCGCGGTGGTGGAACAAACAGAGAAAAAGAAAGTTAATTTTCGGAGCTTGATTAATGTATTCTTGTACACACTCTGAAGCACTTTTGATAGTTTAATTATACCAAACGCGATTAATTATGTCATTATAAGCGAGTGAGCGCTTAGCTTATGCTAAGATCGTCCCAAACAAGCCGCCAAAGCCCCCTGCACTTTTCCAATGTTGCGCCGAATTAGGTGGGTAATCCAATGCAAGACTCGGCAACAACGAGATCCAATTGTCTTCACGTTCCGAGGCAGGGGTAGCCCTCTCTCTGACATTTAGGCCGAAATATCTTGTTATTAATGCAATTTGTGATATCAGTCGGTACTAAATAACATTCGACCTGGGTGAACTCCCAGGAATAACGGAGGAAAACAAAAGAATGTCGTAATAATGAAAAGGAAAAGGATATGCCATTTGTTTTTATCAGTACCAGTATATACCAGTTGCATGATGGGAAAATTGAGTAACTCAATACATGCATAGAAATCGCTGCATTGGAGCTTGAAAATCAAACATCGATGCAACATCCTTTTCATATACTAGTATTTATTTCTGATGCCATCCAACACACAAAAAGACAGATCGATGGAGAGATTTCGAGAAAAGTGTATCAGACGGGAGATGCTTCTAAAAACAAATTAAATGATTTTTATACTACGCTTAGAATCAAAATGACAGTTATCAACGCCCGCCCCCCCCCCCCCCCCATTGAAGGATAATGGAGGTATATAATGACATACAAGGAATTTCATACTCATTCCAAATTACAGCTCTGGAACTTAATACTATTCGAATAACTGCTGCTAAATTCTCTATATCGTCGAATTCCATTTTCTGGTGTCGTTGGGGGCGCCCCATTCGGCCATGATGAGATATTACTTCGTCCACGCTCCTAACCGGTCACCACAGTCAAACAGTGGCCCCAATAGTCGGGCGTGAGAATACAGTAAATGCCTCGCGCAAATATATATGAAAAAAAAAAAAAAAAAAAAAAAAAAAAAACTCCACGGTGATATTGGCGCAATGTAAATCGAGTGACATTTCGTGTTTATGGTCTCGAACGATATGAAAATAAACACCAGCCTCCTGACGACTCCATATATCGGGCCGAAAATTCAATAATGCCCTGCCAATAAAAGACAAACTGTAATATTGATGCTACATATGGAGTCACTGCCTCGCTAAGGCGGAGGTAAACAATTCCGCTCTCCATTTTGGGTCGTTTCGGGGGTTTTATTTGGCGTAAAAAGAGAAAATAATCATTCCCGCAGATCATTGGGAAAGACCAGAGACACAATAAATATCTCGAAACGCGAATGATTTCGACGGGTTTATTTGGTAGCCTAAAGTCACTCTATTCCTCAACTGCAATATCCTTCAACTTTTCTGAGATAATCATTACAAACATTACATAGGGCCTATTGTGAGTACGTAGTTTTGAGTTTATAAAAAGAGTTTTATTTATTGTTGTTGTGATGTCTGCGTTTAAAGCTGCTGAAGACATAGAAAATAATCAGAACGTGAGGAATGATATTTGTAATCATAACATCAAGAATATTCCGTGGTATATCAGTAGAATGGGAGGATTTATTTTGCTCCATCTGATAACGGACATTTTAAAAAGTTAATGTAAAAATAATATGCTGAGCTCATTTTGCTACGCACTCTTCACGGCTACATACGCATCGGTATGCAGGGAAGGTGCCGTTTTGAAAGTGAGTATGTGTGTGTATCATAATATGCATGTTATTAATGATCCACTTGAGCTGATCCGTGAGGAATGTTAGTGGTTACATATTAAGGTCGGAAATTTCTTAAAGGTAATGATATGAATAATATTCCAGAACAATTCTCGCAGGACACTGACTAAAGGCAGATTGCTCATGCGGTAGATGTAAAGTGCACAGCAACAATTCTCAAAAGAATAGCAAGCGCAGTGAATAGAAAGAAAGTTTTGGCTTATGCTGTGAGGGAAAAACTCTCTACGCATGCAACGTCACACCTAAGCTACCGTTCAACATTCGCTTAGTACTACTCTTGATACTCAGAGTAGTCTTCAGAGTGTATCGGTTTCACATTGACCGCATGACATACAGCGCTGAATAGCAAGTACAAGAAATTAAAGCCTGTGAACTGAACACGCATCACATCCGTGACTTTCAGTACATTTCCATTCGAGCCCACTTCTAATACCAAATCACATTTAGGATATATATATCATTCTGTTTATGACCGTTATTGTTACGTCATCATGCACCGTTTGGGGCTATAGCAAAATGCAATTCGAAATTACGCAATTCACATCTCATAAAAATCATGTCGTCGTGCCTGAAATAGCTTGTCCAAAATTGTCGTTTTCTCCGCCTGGGAAATGGATTAGGTCAGAGATTTTGATGTCAACCTTGCGTGATAATATGGGTCACTCTATGCAAACTCAAAGACAGTAGTCTTTGTATCATTGATAAAAATAATAACATTTTCTTTTCTTATAATGCATTTGTGGCAGCTATAAAGTCCGTATTGTCCTGTTAGGCCTACTGAGACTGAAGCGTTAGTTAGTTTGTTTATTTGTTTTTGTGTTCTGCTTTTATTTTCCACTTTGATAAACCGAGACATCACCTTTTATCTACATCGCTGTTTTCCATCTCCAGAATTATCTCGTGTCATTAAGAGATGAATACATTATAATGAATACGACGAATTGTGTGCTTTATTCGCAGGTAGTTTATCATTCTTGTCACTCAAACAACCACGACATGACTTTACGACTACGCGATTACTCAAGTATACTTGAGAAGAGAAAGTTAATCATAATGTACGAGATTATTAAGGTAAACGTGTATATTGCGGGCGTAAATTACTTCTGACAAGCGTTTACTTGCGTAATTCATCTCAGATAATTTATAGAAGAGACCAGCTTACAGGATACATTCTGCTGATAAGCATGTGACCTTCATCGCCTCGCACATTTACTTCTAATGGTCCGCGCAATGATCTCGCAAGCACAGACAGGACGAACATAGTTCGTTTTATCACTCTGACAATGCGTTGCGTTGATGAGGACGTCGGTAATTATTTCTGTGACTAGTAATGGTTGGGGCACAACGTGGAAATAATGATCATGATATGCGATCTGTTTAGAGCGAATGACATCTATTACACCTTCATTTGCCTGGGAGATTGAATAGCGAAAACCAAAGGAAAAGAAAAGTATCACAGGGTCGATCTGAGTATACCTCCAAGCAACATTGGCAGCTATAGAGATGATGGCTGTACCGACAAAGGAGAAATCATGATTATAATGCGACCTATATTTAGCAGTGGCTACTTTGTTGTTGCTTTTGCTGTTTTTTGTACACTTGCCGTAGGCGGTAATTGATGTTTGCTGTTGCCTCATTGGTCTTGAACATCTTGGTGCAAGACTAGAAGGCTTTATTTCGGCGTATCACGTGACCAAATGAGCATCTTAGAGGTAGAAAGCTCTTCCCCTATCTACTGCCCTGGTGCCTCGCTCGTAACCCGACGCGGGTCGTGATAATAATGATCGTGTCCCGTCTCTCGGAAGCTTTACCACCCATCACTCATCCCAACAGCTCGGTGCGGCGGCAGCGCCGACCAGCCTTCGCCAGGTCCGTTTCCTAGCTTCGCTGCTATCGTATGAACGCAGGCTTACACAATTCTAAACACATGATATGCTAGTCTAAGGGTGATGTAAGGAAAAATACATGATTTGCGTCCCCGCTTGCTTCCTTCTTTGAGGCCGTCTGTTGTTGTTTTTTTTTTCCCTTTTTTTGTCGGCAAAAAAAATACTTAAATAGAAAGTACGATCTTTCTAAAAGAGAGAGAGAGAGAGAGAAAGAGACAAGAGAGAGAGTTTTTTTTTTTTTTCTTCCGGAGGAAAGATCGCATTTTCCAATTACAAAGATCGACGAACTATATCATACTTTCTACCAAAAAATAAAAAGAGAGAGAAAAAAAAGAAGAGATTAAGAAAAGGAACGAAAAGGCAGGCTGCCATGTTGATAAAGGGTTATGCAGTTTGTCTTGAAAATGTGTCAGGTGGCCATTTCGTAAAAAAAAACAAACAAAAACAAATTAAAAAATAGAAATTAATAATTGGCCTCCACCTTATTGCTACATGTAGGACACTAAACATGTTTTGTTTTATTTTGCCTAAAACGCATACACACAGACACACACACACACACACACACACGTCTATACATACAAACAAATATGATTTTAAAAAACAGTATGTAGGCCTATACATTTTTTATGTATGCTTGTGAGCATGTCTGCATGGCTGTTTGTATTGAGTGCTATAATACAACAACAAAAAAAAAATCCACCCGATGATTTCGGGTCTTGCCATTATTATGTGTTAATTTTCGTCGCAGCGACAAATCTTAATCAGCAAGTGATAAAGGCATCAATAAATCTATTAGAGACGGAGAGAGAGAGAGAGAGAGATAGAGAGACGAAGGTTTTATGGCTCGTTTATTTGCGCGTCACGTGGTTACTATAGTGCTTTTGATAAGAGTTGAATGGCGGACCCGACACTCTCTTTCTAAACAGCGCCGTCAGCTTTCGAGTTCCTCTCTCAAGAGAGTCCCGTTTGAAATGCCGGTAATCAAACTATAAATCAAATCTCACTTCCCACCTTTTTTTTTTTTTTCATTTCAATTTTTCACAGCTGCATTCAGAAAACCGTAATGATTTTACCGCCATCGGGGACAGTTACCCAGGGGAAAAAATGAAATATACTGGAGAGAAGAATAAATCAAGCCAATTGTCTGACTATAAAACATGAATCGTCGGCTTTCATTAGAAAAAAATAGAGAAGATACTATTCATAAGGTGACTATTTCTACTTTGATTTCAAACATGTCTTATACGATTGTGTGCTGTTTCCGCATGGTAGATACACAGATCCTCCGTGGGAGAGGGTTTTACATTTAGATTAGGTTGATTAAAAGATGGTATTATGGATCTTACCGAGAAGTGGGCCTACATCAAATTTTATCGATAATGCAACCTGTCCGAGTTTTTGCGTGGCTATAGATGATGGCATAGAATGAAGTCGTACACAATGACGTACACAACAAACATGAACATCATCTCATATTCACAACTCATTTCCACGCACGCATTCTGCACAATGCACCGCCGCACTTTTTTCCTTTTTTTTTTCTTTTTCTTTTTCTCTCCTCATTCTTCCCGCCCCCCCCCCCCTCTCTCTCTCTCCCTCTCTCTCTCTCTCTCTTTATCGCCACTCAGTAAGTGGTGCCTTGTATTATATGTTTACTATGTGGTATTGTTTAGACAATCATTTCTGAGGCCATTGTCCTCGTCAAGCGTTTGCTTATGATGATAGTCTCCTGTATTTCTGTTATATCCAGAGTTGCTTAATTTGACTTTGAAAGACAGAATATACGGGATCCTATGGTTGCATAAATATATGTGCATAAAATTTAAATGCCTATTTGTTTTCATTTTGCACTGTCTTAGAAAAAAAAGTTGGACATTTGAATTAATCATTTATTTGTTTTAACTGTCAGATTCAAATTAAACTGTGCTCAATTAGTTCGTTCAATTGACTTTGTATTTCATTTTTGTATGAAAAAGAAATACTGAAATCTACTCCAAATCAAGTGTTAGAACCGGACGAGAGACATTGCATTAACATAACAATACGTGTATGTAGATTTTCTTCTTCTTTTTTTCGGAAAGAAATGCTGACTCACTCTAGTCTGGGCTAACTATGACGTCATCCAAGGTCTTTTTGGTGACAATGAAAATCGCTGATGATGGAACATTTCTGAGCCTCACCCAAGGTATATGAAAATCTAATAAAGAACTGATTTATATTTATTTATCTTCGGGTTTTACTCTTAAAAGTTCCTAACCAATATTTTGATCAAGGGTTGCATTTTATTTAGTTAAATCATACTTAACTATGATATAATTATCTAGTTTTGTAATTATCTAGATATAAATATAATTATCTAGTTAAATCATATTTGTTTAATTGTAGTTTTTGTTAATGTTAATGTAATATTGTATGGACTGGGTTTGGAGAATTGTACACAGTATGTGTTGAAGTACGCAGGCTCTCATGCGCCGAGAGTATCATTAATGATAGATACGGCGCATCATAAATGTACTTTATTTATTTATTTATTTATTTATTTATTTATTTATTATTTATGACACCCAATATCTCTCTAAATTCCTTAGATTTAGATGAGGGACGGATCGAAAATTAGATTGAAAATCTCAATCTGAAAGATTCAGAAGTAAATTTGATTTTTAAGTCTTATCATTTTGGATTTGTCCCTTACCACAATGTCCTAGATTGATTTCCAATCTAAGGAATTATTCTCTTTTACTCTAGGACTGATTAAAAAGTTAGTGTCAAATAGAATGGGCTGAAAAATGCAATGTTAGCGCACTACGAATGTTGGTGTTCAATTTATTTCCATGCTATTGAGAATTCGCACAGCTTTAATATCGATGATGACTAAGAAACAAAAAAGTAATAATTACCCTAATCCATAAATGAAATCAAATACCCTCATGCATTGTCAAAAGTGATTTCTCCTTTAAACGTACATCGATCGCTCCATTTTTCGTCTTTGCTGTTTCCTGAATATAATTTATGTATATACATTTTAGTTATTACTTTCATTTCCATGTCTGTATGTTCAGAGCGCATCCGCCTCACTATACTCACATGTTGCTATTGGCAGTGAACATGTACGAATATGAATGTTCAAGAAATCCGGCTGCATGTTATCTTGCGCATATTAACAGACAAATGGAATTACATCGATGCCTGTATGAACGTACCGGGAGAAAAGCGGGTACTCCGAAAATGGTTTAATGCAACCTCAAACACAAATCTTTTAAAGACTAATCTTTTAAGTGAAAGTTGCATCAAGCTTCTCTTACGATTCATATGTCAAATGCTCTTGTATGTGTTACTTAAGGAAAAGCGCACAGACAGATGGGATACATTCATTAGAAATCCTCGGAAGATACACTTTTCTCTTAAATAAAGTGTAATATCGATGTCTGTAACATGTAAAAATGTAAAAACAAAAACAACTTATGGTCCTTTTTCAGTTGGTGAGGCTCACATTTTTTTTTTGAAAAAAAGTATAATACAACTATAATATGCATTTTTTGTGCGCTCTTAAAGTTTCACCGATTCATTGAATAGTTAATATATAGTTGTAGGTTTTGTTCTTTATCTTGGCCTCACACACTTGTACAGGACCCGACGTATACTGATGAGAGAGAGAGAGAGAGAGAGAGAAAACGCTTCCATAAATCTAATACTCTTCAGCGTCGAACGGGCTCCAAGACATTTGACAGTTCGTCTCGAATTTCACTCCGATGCAGTTTAATTATGGGTCCAACCGTAACCTCATACCACCAAAATTGAGAGGGGAGAGTCGTCGAGTTGTACATATATTTCAAAAGATGACGATATATAATGGATTCCAACAATTGCATCAAAGCCGCGGGCTCCACCCCCTCCTTCTCCATAAGACCTGGGGTTACCTCCAGCAAAATCATTTTTTTTTTCGTGAAAAGAACAAAAAAAAAAATTGAAGAGGAAGGTAAGGGCGAATCTCGAATGGAGACAGCGATAGCAGGAGAGGAGCACCGATAGATAGGCGTTGAACAAAAGCGACAACAAAGACAAATAAACTTCTCAAAGAGAGTAAGAAAGAAGGAAGGTAAGTGAAAATTACATTAAGCGAAATTCACACTTTAGATCTGACTTGATTCGCTTTGATTTCAATGGGATTCCAAAGATGTAAACGTTCTCGCACTTGTTCTCTGAATATCATTATCTTCGTAGATGAGCTCAACCCAAATTTTCCCTCTTCCTCTTTCTCCCTCTCTCTCCATCGCTGTCTGTCTGTCTGTCTGTCTGTCTGTCTGTTTCTCCCTCTTCTTCTTCTCCCTTTAGCAGGCTGGATCATGAAGCGCCGTAAAGCAGATTTTTGTATGTTGGGCAAGTAGTCTTGATGTCTGGTTGAAATCGTCTCTTTAGTTCAGCATTCCTATCACAAGACTTCCTAAATGCGAGGAATTGACTTCGAGTCTAATTAGAGTCATCGCAGTCTGGCATGGACCCACGCAATGCATGAATTTGAGAGCAGTTCAATTCATTGCCTTGAATACATCGAAAATTCGCCGATGACTTGGGAATTCACTGGCGTCTTATACGGTGTGTACGGCTTCCCCCACCCACGCATTGGAGTGTCGTATACCCCGCGCACAGTCTATGTGTACGTTTGTGGGAGCGATTACGGCCTAATTGATGACCAATGATATTTAGACGCAGAAGCCTCGTCTAAACAGATCCATTACTCAATGGATCTGTGTATGTGCTTGCGTGTGTGTGCGTGGTGTGATGTGGTGTGTGTGTGTGTGTGTGTGTGTACTCGTCATGGCATGCAATTATTTGCCGAATACAGTTTCATCGAAAGCAAAGGATAAAGTTCACCTGGAGCAAAAGACGTTGTATCTGCAGGACTGGTCCGCGATTGATTTAGTGAAAGAATCTGTCCTTGTCTTGTCCACAACATATTGTTGTATTTACCCCTGTCCCTGTACCTCAAACAGCCATGATGCACAGAAATCCAAATGACTACACTTTGAACATGTGAAGAGTTTGTTTGCAAAAACCGATAAGTCCATATTTGCCAAATGGAGATATTTGCGATTAAAGGTCAAGAAAAATAAAGAGAATAATGAGAAAATTTTTGCTTCTTTTGACCATAACTTCAGATGTGTACCTTTATATGTAGTGACCAATATATCATTTAAAAGGTATTATTTTGTACTTTATGACAGAGACCGTACTTCAAAATCTTCAAAAATGGACTTATCGGTTTTTGCAAACAAACTCTTCATGTCTACGGCGTACATAGACCATGAGAGCACAGGAAGTAATTTCCCGCAAAAAAAAAAAAAAAAATGATAGCCCATTAGTGCTCAATAATTGTAGTGACCATCAGTTATTACAACTCTCCAAATTGAAACAGAAGCAAAATAAAGTGTAAAAGCGTTCAGATGTTTGAAGTTCGCCTGTTACAACTATGTATCTTTGAAGTTGGAGTTGAATGATATACATTGATGAACAATTTTCAATTATTCGACATGTTGGTGATGATCTACAGGTAGTCAAATGTAACTTGATCTATATCATAGTGTATAGACGTATTCACATATTTTCCTAATTTACATAGGGGATAGGTAATAATTATGATATTGACTGGCCTTGAGGGAGATACCAGATAAATATTGCCCGCACTGAAAGAATATTGCCCTCGTCTTCGACTCGGGCAATATTCTTTCAGTGTGGGCAATATTTTCTGGTATCTCCCTCGAGGCCAGTCAATATTATATAAATAATAATTAATAATAATTAATAATAATAAATAATAATTAACAATAATAAATAATAAAAATGACAAAAATAATGATAATGATAACTATAATAATAATAATAATAATAATAATAACAATAGATTTCGCAATAATACTGATAGTGATAGCAGTACTAACAACCACTGACAACAATAGTAACAAATAGATATATATTTCTATTCATATGCGCAAACAAAAACATTCGCACACAGACAAAGATATTTGAAAAACTAAGAGATAGTCGGATTAGACGAATATCTACGTGCGTGTGTGTGTGTGGGTGAGAAAACCATGTGATAAGCGTTTAAAGAGATGATAAGACTAGTAAAGTTTGATTGTTCAGAGGTGACAAAGATACTTTTTTTTTTTCGGCGGCGTCGCAGACACTTTTGTCGTTCTGCATCAACCTGGCCGATTGCTAAGGAACATCAAAAGAAACAATTATTCCTAATAATCAGTTTTCATTTACACTCGGAAGTTTGGAAATTTTTACCAGCCTGTGTCGGAGCAAGTGACAGACAATAAGAGGTTGTCCTTAAAGGTAGGGGATACCTTTTACAGAACTCCCAAAATGCAGCAAAACATTAAATATGAACCTCAGGGGACTTGTTTAGGCCACTGCTTAGAAATTTGGAAGTCAACAGTTATCTACAATTTGAATAATGCACAAAACTCAACTACTCAGTAGTTCTGTGTGTCAGCCACACTTAAGCCTTTTTGTTGCAGACTTCTGTATTTTTTTTTTTATCTATAAACACAAATCTAAAAGTATAAGAGCTGATGTAATAACATATAGAGTGTGTGGCAAGAATGTATACAGAAATGTTTGTAAGTTTTGATGAACTTTATTCACAAAATATACATGATGGACACACATGCAGTGCATGGGACTGCAAAGGTAGCCTAGTGATGTACTGGAATTTACGGTGAGCCCCGAAAAGAATTCAATTCAAAATCTAACGGTCAATAAAAATGTACTAAAATGTACTTTCAATATTTTATGGGAGTTTCTAAAATGATACTCTCTTCAGCATACCACTGTGTTTATACAACTCTTCATTTAAGGCATGCAAATGGGATTCCCTACCTTTAATATTGTCTGATGCTGATGTTAACGTTACATACTCAAGGTCCAAATATAGAGTTTGAGCGCAAAAGGGGTTAAGCGCCATTTCTTTTCATTTGAAAGTAAGTCTATCATCAGTCCACCCATCAAACGAAACATCACTTGTTATATGACAAGGAATATTCTTGAATTATTTCAAAGAATTTCACATTTTTTACATTCTTACCATTTTCTTTTTCTTTCAGTGGCTTTAATTGCAAATACCTCAACTTAACAAAAATTGGGTAAACTCGTTTTTGCGATAAAAATCTTCAATAAATTTTGTCATAAATCAGTGATAATATTTCCTCTCTCTTTCTCACTGTCTTCTCCATCTCTTTGCTTTAGACCTACATCGAAAAATTGAAGATTATGGATAATTCAATAATAAGACAATTTTCCCTCAATTCCTATATGTTTTCTCAAAATTGAAAGTATTGGAGCAATGCGACTGAAACATGAAGGTGTAAATGTTGCATTCATTTGCGGTGTAGATCGATGGGTGTGATTCTTTTCAGTTTGTATTAATTCTTATTCCGATTATCAAAGCGCAAGTTGTTCTGGAAAACAGATCGACAGCAAGACACGAGAATGCCAATTATGATTCGCCGAGCTATCCAACAGAAATTTATTGAAAGAAGCCCTGAATTAAAAATTGATCTAAGCGACGCCTCTGGAACATCGAATACAATAATCTTTCGAATTGATACGACTTGAATTAGTTAATTACATATTTTCTTTCGGCAAATCAAGTTAAAGATTTTCTTAATTACTGTAACAATGTTAACGCCGATTTTTTTTTTTTTTTAATTCCCCGTCAGCTGTGCAGCTGTCATTTTGTTACATTTTCATTTTCTTTTTCGGTGTTTTCTTTTTGACAACCACAAATAGACATTTGTGATTGCTTGAGCATGTGCACATGCGCGCTTATCCATTTAGGAATAATCTAAATAACTGAGATGATAAAGCTGTTACTAGTACATGCTTTGCAGTGTAGATGTGGTATAAAAGAGATTCAAGGGACAGTATTTGTACCGCCATGTGGTATCTCTACAAAATGACTTAATACAGTGTACGTTGTGAACGTTTATTAACCAACTATTTCTCCTCGGAAATGAAAGGCAATTCGTTTCACTCCCTGATCCACAAGATAAATATTGGCAAGAAGAGCGGTATCAGCTTAGAAAAAAAAGATTGATTACATTAATACCAACTTTACATGCACGCTGATCCTATTTCTTTTCGTCATTATGAAGAGTAACTCATCGTACACATAAAGTAATATAATATATGTCCATCAGAATTCCACATAATATCAGTCAATATGAAGACAGAAGAATCGTCCGCAAAGTGTGAGGTATGCATTGGCCTGAACAGAGTTGACAATGGCCCACGAAAATAGACGTCAATACGCGAATAAACAATATCGCTATGGAATCCAAACAGACGGCGGCCTCGCACACGTCATAGGGCGGGAGGAACGAAAACACGCCTCGGAGTTCATGCCACATCGCACATGGTCACAGGAAAAAAAAAGAAAACACAAACTTGTGTCAACAGTATATGTCAATCAAATATATACTTTAGAGAGAGGGTGTCAACGTCTTCACCTTCCTTTTTCTGTGTATTAATTTTTTACATAATATCAGAAAAAAAAAAAACAAGCTGGTAGTTTTTCTGAACATTATGCATAATGTTACGTTGAAACAACCTACGAGCTTTGTGCATACCACGTGTTTTTATTCATTGATCAATAAATTTGAGCAAACATACCTACACACACACATACACACAACACATGCAGAGTGTGAACTGCAATATGCAATAGCAAGAAGCAACAAACTGTTACTAAGTTGATTTAGTCGCTGACGAGACTTCGGCCGAAACAGACTGTCCAGCTAAGTCACTAATAAAGCAACGCCTTCCATCCTACTATAATATTGTATTGAACTATGTTACGTATATGTATAATACGTATATGTATTAATGTATGTGTATAATGTACATATAGGTGCGTTTGTATGTATTGTTTCATTTTGAACTTTTCTTTTGTGCATATAAGTTTGCACCTTGAGCTTTTAATCATTAGATAAATTTGGCGCCTCATTAATTCCATATAATTATTATATGCATGCTGACAGTATTTTATAGAAAGAATAAATACAATAGCAAAATATTGAATGAAAAATTAAAAAAATGAAGAAGAAAAGGGTCATTCATGAATGGCAGTCATGTATTATGTCTGGACAAAATCACTGGACCAGTGATATTCATACTTACCCTGCAAGACACAGTGAATCCTATCATTTTCTCCTGTCCGTACAGTTTTAGCCCTTAAGACAATTACATCTACCGGCCCTTCTTTCTGGAATGAGTTAGATTCGGTTCGGTTGCACTCAAGTTCTTTAAGCTCCTTTAAGAAAAATCTCAAAGCCAATTTTCTAAAATCCTATGTGTAATTATTTGCCGTAATCGCTTATTTTTTTTTTTTTTTTGCATATACTTAAATGATGTCTCGCTCGGATGACCTCACCAGTTTGATTAACTTGCTACTTTTTAAAGCATTTATACCATAAGATAATCATAAAACATTATATACTATACTTTGTACATCCCGTAAACATTATAATATTCTCGATATTTTGAATTTTGCATGTTACGTCACTTCTGACTTTGATATACTGTACTAAAACCCTACGTTATATTTTTGGAACCCGCATCCTACAAGCTTTGCTTTTTAGTGGGTTCCTCATATTACACGTTAATTATATGTCCTTATACATTTGTGCATTATTGGTTCAAACTGACCATTGTGTGAAAAAACATTTCTGCTTCAAATCAAATGGAATATAAAACTTGTACGAAATGTGGAATATGGAACGTGAATAAAAAAAAAATGGAATAGTATGATGTTTCTCAGGTCAGCACGAGCTTTGGTGATTATTTCTACACTTTGATTGATAGAATCTATACACCTTGACTCTGGTAATCTACTGGACCAGTAATGATTACCCTTATTGCATCAAATCTCCACAGCAAACACGAGCTATGAATGTGAAACACAGGCGCTACATTAATAGTGCAAAGAGTATCAGATGGATCCTCAGCCAGAGGTATTCTCCACCATTTGAGTACATGCTCTGTATGCATTCGCCACGATACATCTCATGAACTATCAAGGCGTATACCATTACAGTAAAGTGGCGCCCGATGTGACTGCCTGTTGCACGCATTCACGAGCGCCATGCATCAGCGTCCATTTCTCGCTGTGTATGCGTTGTACTCTAGTATTCGTTGTGCCCTCCGCTACAGGCACCCACCATTCAACGCCAACCTGTGTACCATTTTCGCTGTCGTACGCTTTCTATTGAAGCTGTGTCTGGGTTTTTTTCCCTTTACCCCCTCTTCGACCCGTAGAATACGGGATGAGCAAAAACCTGTTGCCCTTTGATCGGTAAAAAAGCAAGTGTTTGATTTCATACACGACTCTGAGATTTGCGTAGAGGGTTATGTGGTATGTATGTTTGCGTGTGTGTGTGTGCGTGTGTGTGTGTGTGTGTGTGTACAGAGTGAGAGGGAGAGAGAGAGAGAACTATAATCAAATTAGTAAGGGAACAATTTTTCTTGTGATAACTGACATTTCAAAATGCAGCAAAATTGGGTGTTTTTCCCCCTGCTTCCGATGAGTTTGCATTGTGTTGGCGTGTATGCAGAATATACGTGGGTGTTGGTATGTAACCAACAGTGCAGGAGTGTGCATTATGAGTGCGTGTATATGTATAAATACATGCTTGTGTCTATACATGTGTTAGGACTCCTTGTGTGTGTGTGTGCCTCTGTGTGTGTGTGTGTGTGTGTGTGTGTGTGTGTGTGTGTGTGTGTGTGTATGTGTGTGTGTGCCTATACGCGAATTTGCATTACTGGAAAGCATCTAGATGAAATGCAAATTTTACGGTGACACAACATGGCGTGTTGATCAACGTGAAGACCGGAATTGGCGTACTAAAACGGTTCGGTGGATTATGATTACTTTCGAGTGAAGATGTCGAAATACCGGACTGAGTTTATGAGATTTAGGCTGCCTTACTCCCACGCATTTTTTCATTCTTGCCCCATATCTCCTCAGTAATGTCCCCAAGCACCACATTAATTCAGACATCGTCGGTAAATCTCCTTGTTTACGGTGATAGAGAGTTAGTGTTGCAGTACTGTCAGGTAAAACATGAGTGTGAGTGTTACTAAACATTCTTTTATCGGAATAAAATCAGGTGGGTCGGAAATAAAACAGCAGCACCTGATAGTGTCAAGAAATAGTCGTGGTTAAAAAAACACACACACACACACACACACACACATACGACGTAATCATAGTTACTCACTCTAAATACAGTAATAAACAATATTCCATGCTACTGAATACATAATTTTGAATGTCCTAACACAAGCAAACATTCGAATCACGCGAAGGATCTATCATTTCCACCCCGATCCTTAAAAAGGAAAAAGAAAAAAAAATCACAGGAGAGTCTTTTAACCCAACATTCACTACCGTTGTAGCATTTGATTTCGCATTCTTTCCATAACTGCACGGAGAAAACCTTGAATGTCAAGTCTAATTGAGCGTGGGTTTGCAGTATAAGAGGTATTACTTTCGTTTACTCTTATCTTCATTATTATTATTTCTAAGGCTTGCAGTATTAGATTAATAGGCGAATAGCATTGTTGTTGGCAATCTTTTTATTATTGTTGTTATCAATCTCAAAATACCACTATGGGGACTTTGTACACCGCATACTGAGTACATAATAATAATACCCAAAGTCTTAATACAGGTGTAATACCCAAATGGCATATGGACTTGTACTGTCACTGCCTGGTAATATCTCCTGTGGCGACCAGGAATGCACATGTCATAGCGCTTTGTATCCAGTGGAAATGGCGCTCTAAAAATATCAACTATTATTATCATTACTATATACAATCATGACCAATGACATAATCACATAGATTCGTGTACGTGAAAATATTGGCATATTTAGCTCCTGCGAATCACAATAAAGGCTGAGAGAAATGCAAACGTAACTGTTTATGTTCATTATGCTCGTACGGGAAGCGAACATGGATGCCATTTCATTCAAGAGTAGGAGAAAAAAAAATAATGTGCCTATGTCTGCGACTAGCTGAAGTCTCCACCTGATGACGTCAGAAGTTACTGAGTCATAATTCCCTGTCATCCAGTCACTGAAGCCTGCCCCCCTTGGGTCTTGGAGAGTTAATGAATAACACTATCGAGTGAATAAGTCAACGGCCCGACAGACACCCCGGCGGCCGTGCCCTTGGCGGGCCATGGTGGTCGAACCAAAGGAAAGAGAGCAGCGTGTCCGCTGCAGAGAACTCTGGAAAGAGCATATGGACAGAGGTCACGGATAATCAGACCATGATAATGAGGATTGAATAACCGTAACAAAAACAATGTTGAAAATGATAACAGTTACCACCTTGATCAAGATTATCGAAATTATGTTTATAAATGCGAAACTGCTAAAACCAGAAGTTACGATTATCAATAATTATACTCATGATGATGATAATGATAAATGGGAAACCGAGCACCATGGTAAGGAGAACGAAGAACGAGAAGTAGAAAAAAAAAAGGACGATAATTATTTGATCAGTTTGTATGCTCATATCCACCCAGAGTAGTTTCTTCAAAAATTACATTTCAAGGAAAGGTTTATGTCACTTTCATATATGAAACTCTAGAATTGCGAGGTGTCTGTTAACCAACCCCCCCCCCCCCTTTGGCAAATTGGAAGAGAGGGATCCTGCTTCCCCGAAACAAAAATCAAACACACGCACACACACACAAAAAAAAAAGGAATTAAAGGGATGGTATAGTATTGGTGAAGTTGAGGAATGGGCTTTTATCATTTTGCGAGATAGCAAGAAGCCACTTAGGAAATGGTACAGAGCATACCATTCTAAGAGGAATTCAAAGTTTATTTGATGAAAATAGGTTTTGGAATGGCTGAGACATGGAAAATTAAAGTAAAACAAAGCGCTTCTAATAAAAGGTGAGTCCCACCTCTTATTAGGATTGCTCTATTTTGGATATCTCTGCCATGCCAAACTCAATTTTCATGAAATAAACCTTGAATTCCTCTTGGAATTACATGCTCTTTCACATTACATAAGAGGTCTCTCATTATCTCACCAAATACCATGTTTGAAATCTGAAGTTAGGTCTCAACCAAAACTATCATACAATCCCTTTAAACGGGTATACATCGGCCAATCTTTGCAATCAATTTCCTTTCTCCTAGAACACAGTCACTCCATTATACCAGCCTTTTAGCCTCTTTCTTTTCGGAGTGCACATCTAAAGTCCAATGATATTGGGGTTTGAGCATACCATTTTACCATTTTATGTTTCATTATGGTCGAATAGCGCTCCTCACATTCCTGCTCAAACAACACCAACACCAAGAAACGGAAAGGAGATTTAAAGTTTCAAAGTTTAAAACGTCAAAATAGATAACACTAAGTCTGCCCATGTAGCGAGGCTTTTCCTTGTAAATAATAATAGAAAGTGAATATAATTGAGTTCATTTTCATGCAGGAAAGCATAAGATGTTTCGATTATTCAAGACAATTTTGACTAATTTGATTTGCAGTGAGATTACTATTTACACTAAAGTACGTATCAGGTTTTCCGCAAAAAAAAAAAAAAAAAAAAATGGTTGAGGTCTCCATAACACATTATTACATTCAATTCCATAATTATTTACCAACCTACTTGGAACGCCATTTTCAACATCAAGCTGTTGTAGTGAGATCTGTTGGTTGATACATTCCGTCCATCTTTGATAGTATACATTCGAATAAAAGTATAGATAATGCAGGCGTGGGTCTCAATCTTCCATCTGGCTTTGCCCCTAATTCTCTGGATTATGGCTATTTAAAGCGCACGTGTGCCTAAACAACCACAAAATCAAAATAAGTATCGCACTCAGGACACCCATTATTGGAACCTGTAGACATGGTGGATATCGCCAGACATACTAACTGCTGCTTACGCAAGCATTGTTAAATGGTAACAGTTTAGCAAATCTCAGGTTCAAAATTGTGAGTGACCGGATTTAACTTTTTTTTACTGAAGTAAATTATTGTCGTGGCGGCCTTACAGTATGCTAATTATTACCTCCTAGAATGATTATGTGATATTGAAAACACAACGTCCCTATTTCATGCTTGAGTGCGTTATAATTTATGTGTATTTTTCGAATATCATCAAAATAGTTAATCGGCAAATTAAAGGAGTGGTTTTTTTTTCTTCCTTTTTTTCTTTGGCTTCCCCTTCTTTAAAGTTATCATAATTATACTCAGTTACAGCATTGTCCAAGAGTGCCTGTAACAGTGCTGATGGCATAAATAAGCTAAGAGCCGTGTGAGCTGCGAGAGCTCGTTGTCATAAGCCATAATCATGGAGCGTTAAACGCGAGACACTCTCCTGCTCATTCGTTTATTAGCGTCAGTCAAGAGGACACGCAAAGGCTGCCATTACGGTGTGTATTACGATAATGATCGTTGTGTATACGCGACATTGGCTATGCGCGCCGAACAAGGTTCAAGGCCACTTTCCCATAATGCACCGCCAGTCACTTCTGATGTCCGCCTTTGACGTTTCGAAAGTAAGCCGGAAGTTGACGCCACGTTTTAGAAAGCGCACGTGCGTTGGACCGTGGTTTCTGTTTTTGTTGTCGTTTTATTTCTTATTTTTGTTTCAGCACTGAGTCTGGATTGCATAGCAGTGAAGCAGTAATGATTATGTGCCTACGCGAGTTAGTACCCTGGTAATATCTAGATGTGTGGGATGGATGATACGTAATAGTCCAGCAATATGCAGAACACCCACTGTACAATAAGCACATGTTTTACTGTAACGTATAGGTTTCAGCAGCCCCACTTGGCCCTGCTGCATACTTTGATCGCGTCGTTTCTTCCCTCATTGTTCTGCAATTAAGCTTTCGATCGAAAATAGTGAAGCTTTACACGCAAAAAAAAAAAAAAAAAAAATCTTTGTGGTATATAGATACTTTAGATTTATGCGCGCGCGTGTGTGTGTGTGTGTGTGCTACCTTCTCCTTTCAAACCATCCCCTGTGATCAACATTTTATGAAAATCTGTTAATTTTCTTTCGCATTTAATTGAGAGATTTTCTCTAAGGATTTATAGTAGATGTGTTCACGGTATTCAAAGGGAAACAACGTACGTCTTTGTCACATGATAAGACATTAGTATGCATATAATAGATAACATCAGTATAGATGTTTCATATTGATGCAGCTGATCTGAATTTCAGTCAAATAGATATCTTGTTTTGTTGTTGCTGTTGTTGTTGTTGTTTGCACGTTATATAACTATGATTTAAAAATGAAAATAATACAAGGTCTTAGCCAATGTACAATCATGGCAAAATGCGTAGGCCTATAAATGCATGTATAAAACTCGTAATAACATGTGACCGTGAGTGTATGTGTGTGTTTACTGGCGTGTGTGTGTACATTATGATTATGATATTAAAGGGATGGTTTAGTTTTTGTTGAGACAGGGATTCAGCATTTAACTTTTTTTTGTAAGATAATTAGACACCTCTTGTTAATTATTAAAGAGCATCCAATTCTAAAAGAAATTAAAAAAGTTTCCTTGATGAAATCGGTTTTGAAATGGCTGAGATATCGAAAAAAAAAACAAAGTAAAACTAAGCGGTCATGATAAAAGATGGGTCCTACCTTTTATAAGGATCGCTTTTTTTTTTCTGGTTATCTCAGCCATTCCAAAACCATTTCTTTTTAATTTGAATTTCACTTTAAAACTAAATTTGAATTCCACTTTAATAAAATTGTACGCTGATTCATATTATTTTCATAAGAGATTTCTCACTTTCTCACAAAAATGTTAGAAACCTGAAGCCCCATCTCAGTCAATAGTACTATACCATTCATTTACGAGAGTTTTAGAACAGCTAAGCCATGCATCAATGTCTTAGCCATCTCCCCTGATGAATACATCAATGTTCTGATCGTTACTTAAAAAAAGCCTCCAGAATTAATTTCCGTGAAAATTCTACATTATTATCTCCTCAAAGGCACACATTGCAGTTTTTTCTTAAATATTTTAAATTTAAATTCAAGTGTCGGTTATCTTTTCAAAACTGGTGGGCGATAAAGGCTATACCTCACACATTTTTTTTTTTTTAATGAATCGACAAAAAGAACAACCTCATGAAAAGACGGGTTAATTTAAAAAATAAAAGGTTTTATTTATCACGAGTTGAACTACATATTAGATTTTGTCGTAAAATCTCTCTTTCCTATCCCCCCCCCCCCCCCCCCCCCTCTGTCGGTCTCGCTTCCTTATCCTCCTTCTCTTTCTCTTCATCTCTGTCCCGGAGTTTCCCTTTCAATGAAGTTTTTTTTTTCTCCCTTCATCTATCCAAAACAATTTACTCTTTCAATCTATAGCCATCTTTCTCTCACTCATTCTTCATGTAAATGCTCCTGCTTTATTTTGATGCTGTCAGAACCTCTATGCACCATAGCGAGTACAGTAACCAAAGCTCTGGTAGACTTTCCGAAGCCTTGAAAGGAGGCAATTCTATTTGAGTGATTGTCATAGATCGTGGAGTCTACCGCCCCACACACGTTCACAAAATGTGTTGTATCAAGAAGAGCGAAGTTACAGGGCGCGGCTCGACTTTGTGCATTGCAGTTTTTACTACCTCCCACATGCAGGCATGCATTTAAAAAGCCGGGTAACAGCTATTGCGTTTAAATTATTATGAATCCTTCAAAGCTCTGGACTTTTATTCTTCATCTAACACGCTTGCAAGTGAAAAAAAAAAATCAATCAAAAAGAAATAAAAAGTCGAATTGAGATATGATATACCCTGTTACGTTGTATATACTTTGTGAAAAACACAGAAATAAATCAAATCAAATAAAATCAATCCCCCGTTTCGTAAATTTTTGGACAACAAAAGCGCCCACTCACAAACGCACGAACACACATACACACGTATGCATACACACATTAATACACAAATTTTTTTTATTATTATTATTATTTTTTTTTTTTAGTCAGAAATCATATTCCAAAGTTTGGGGACTTTTTTTCTTCCAGTTTTACAGTTCTCTCGTATGATACTCTCTCATCATCAGGCAGCTAATGATTGTAGTCGTTATAATATTGGCAAAAGCGTATTCAATTTGTATAAGGGTCTATAATGTGTCAAAATGACGTTTTATGTTGACATCCATGCGTAAACATATACATACATTCTGAAAGCATAAATAGATGGAAAATACCACTATACAATGTGCACGAATCCCGCCAAGAACAATATGGAACTCGAATGTTTAGTCGTTGATTAACATCAGGTGGCTCAACAAAAACCACTAGAAGTTATTAGATATGTAGAAAACAGGATAGTTAGACGACAGTGTCGACATGATCAATGCATTTCTTAAATAAATAGAAGTTGCTGCCATCAGATAAAAGATCCTGCTTGTTTTGAAATAAAATACGATAAAAAATGTATAAAAGTATGTTCTCTTGTCTATATACTGCTATAAATACCATATTTTTTTAGTCTGGATTTTTTTGTAGCAATTCCTCATTTCGCTTCGTTCGTATGGAGTAAAAAGAAATTGGGCACATTATACCTAAGTGCACTGCCGGTGCTCAAAATAGACTTATTACTTTTTAGTACTTCATTGATAACGAATGAGATAAGAATACCTTGTAGAATATGAATAATCAGTTGCGGAATGTGTGGTTAACATTAACGAAGTCATATAATTGTTATTTTCAGAAAGAAAAAAAAACAGTTGTTTTTGCAGTCAATATACATTGCATATGGGGGAGTTAAATTATGTCATCACCTCACAACTTGGCAAATACTTTGTACGCAAAATTTAGAAATTTCCATGACTTTTGTTTTCGGCTTCTTTTTTTTTTTTTTTTTTTTTTTGATGGTCCAGTCTCAGATCCCTCCATGTATTATTATGTATTGTACACCTGTTTAGAACCCGGATATACGCAAGGAAGACGGATATACTCTCAGATCCACTTTCTCACTTGATCTATCAATAAAAGTTCGAACCTCTCTCTCTCTCTCTCTCTCTCTCTCTCTCTCTCTTAATATCTCCCTCTAATAATACCCCTTCTTCTGTATTTAATGTTATTGCAAACCATGCGATCAGAACCCGGATGGTCATGTATGTTCCCGCCAAACGTGTCACGTGACTCACTCTACTATAAACGCCTTGCATCGAAACTAACACTGTTGTATATTGAGATCGAAAAATAAAGTACTGAGTAAATGAGATCCTAGTGAATAGACGTTCCTGGATTTTTTTCTGACCATAATTATGTGAGTGTTTAGTTGCCTGTCTTTGACTCTCACTTCTCTGTTTGTCTGCTTTTTTCTCTTTTGTTTGTCACTCCCTCCCCCCCCCCTCTCTCTCTCTCTCTCTCTCTCTCTGTGCTTGATATGCCTATGAACGAGACTAACGAAAGTGAGAGTTTGGCGAGCTTAAAGGGAATGTATAGTTTTGGTTGAGACCTTATTTCAAGTTTCCAACATTTTTTGTGGGATAATGAGAAACCTCTTATGAAATATGAAAGAGCATGTAATTCCATGAGGAACTCAACGTTTATTTGATGAAAATTGGTTTTGAAATGGCTGAGATATCCAAAACAGAGCGATTCTAATAAAATGTGGGACTCACATTTTATTACGATCGCTTTGTATTACTTTATTTTTGGATGTTTCAGTCATTCCAAACCCAATTTTCATTAAATAAACTTTCAATTTCTCTTAAGATGGTATGCTCTGTACTATTTCATTAGTATTTTCTTGGTATCTCGCAAAAAGTTAAAAGCCCAATTCTCTTCTCCACCAATACTGTACCATCCCTTTAATACAGTTGTATTATCGACCTAATTGTAGAATGGGATATAGTGTAGTGTACTATAGTATAGTATAATGTATTTATGACAGCCTCCATTATTCGTGGTATATAGGTAAACATGAAGGAAAGTAAAACATTAAACAAGTCTCTCTCGATAACAACGAAGGACAGAAGAAATAAAAGACTGCAAAAGAGGAGAAATGCGATCAGTTGTTGTTATGCCTGAGAGGAAAAAAAATGAATCATTTCGTAAAAACGTTTTAAAATAACCTATCACAATATATAAACATTTACATCAGGGCTCCACACTAACTTTTATTTTTGGTGGCCCAAAGGCAAACATCCGATCTTTTTGGTGGCCCAATTAGGCCACCAAATTCTACATTTCTGAAATTTTGGTGGCCCGACGTGCGTTTTTGGTGGCCCCGGGCCACCGGGCAGCCGTTAATAGTGTCGAGCCCTGTATACATGTATACTACGTATATCATAAAGATATAGTATACGGAATGATGTCGTGTTTGCAAACGACGAAAATATATTTGCTTTGCGATTTACTGTCTTATAGACCCAAAAATGTATATTTTACAAGATTAATATTTTTCACGAAAAATACACACACACACACACACACACACACAACAACCATGAGTAACAATGATAAGGGGCACTGTTTACAATTTCGTAATTCCATAAATAGGAAAATTATCTTCATCTGGTGCCTCTGCTTTCACTGCAGCAATTGATTTCGACATGATTTACGAGTTTTGTCCTTCTATGGCCGCTAATAGCCATAGCGGAGGTATAAATTACGCAGCTAGCGTTGGGTACGTGTCATTATTATAAAGTAAGCCTTGTCTTGTTGGCCTCATTTTATCCAGAAAAGTGAATGAATGAAAATTTGGCTGGCGTTCCTATTCTCTTCTTATTCTTTTAGAAGTAGAATGTACACAGAAGTGGAATATCCATGTATGCATGCAGACATGATACATCAGACGAAATAAAATATATTTTATGAAAGAAACATAATTGAAGATTATTCAGAGGGGTGAAGGTTCATGCGCGAGTTTCTTCACTTTGTCTCCCTCTACAAATTAAATTTGTTAAGATCGCAACTGCTGATCTGTAAATTAACAAACATGTCGGAAAAGGGGGGAAAGGGGAAAAAAGGAACCAGTGGGACTCGAACCTGCCATCTAATGCATTACGGGCAGTGACACTACCACCAGGCTGTCCGTGGTTGTTGGCAGTGACACGATGAACATGGAACAAATACCCAAGCTCCGAAATTCCGACATTGTTAAGTAGTCCAAGGCGGACAAGGCATATTGAATGAAAGAAATATTTTGTTTCTTTGCTTTTTGTTTCTAGTTTTGTGTTGTTTTTTGTTTTGTTTTTTCTACTCTGGTCATTACTTTATCCATTATTTTGTTTTCAGATTGGAAACAGGAAATTTCCCGGAAAAAAAAGAAAGCAAGAAAAATTCAAATTATAAGTCTCACCATTGCACTTAGTATAGTGTCCATTGGATAAAATTCCTACAGTGTGGCAAAGAGACACAACACACAACACCCATCAGGGCCGTTCTTGTATATAGGTAGTATACAAGGGGCATATTAGAAAGCATGCAGATTCGATACAAAAGATGTGTGAAGAAACCACACATAAACGTGATGAGTTTTTTGCAGTTTTGCCTTGGAAGCTTTTCAAAGAGGAAAACTAACTGAACAAGTCGTTATTCATGTTTTTCTTTCCTCAACAACAGTGGCAGTGCCATTCATGTAGTTTGAGGCTGAAGATTACATTTTGACATCGGAAATAACCATGCACTTAAATACTCTCTCGATCAAAATATGACAGCGGCGTGTGTGCACTGCACAGTGTTGATGTCATTAGAAAGCGATGATCCTCGTATCTCCTTATATCAACAGAGCGCTTATTATTCTAGTGTATCTTCACGTAGTGTGTGACTATAGTAAAAACTATGATCAGGCCAGAGTTTCGATGTCCTCATGTTTGGCGCTCGATCAGCAACAACACTTTCGCGCTTTTGACACTGTGTTTCTTAGCAATAGGCGACTCAACTTTCATAAAGATAATGAAATGTACTTTGCTGCCACGTGTGTATAACTCTTGACAAAGAGCCCGCGTAATAGAGAATAATAGCGGGATTTGCGCCTCATCTGCGTTAATGATTTGAAAGGGCAGCTGGATTTGTCGATTCTACTGCCGTCTCTGTGAGGAACGGTGTGTACATGTAATCGCGACACGACGAAAGCCGGAGGGCAAAAAGAATAATACTTTCATGACGTTAATATCATATTAAGTCTCAATTTCTCGTTGCCCGGGTCGTGTTTTGCAAGGACAAAGAAGAATTGCAGTAAAATGAACTATCATGTCAGTTCCTCGCTGCGAGTAACGGTTGATTAATGAGGGTTGTGTGTTCCACAAACGATTACAGCTTGATAGATACGGTATTCCCACAAGTAGATCTGGAGAAAGGGTTCACGTCGAGGATCGTGTATATCATTTTCGTGTTGTTGTTATGGTGATGTGTGAGTATAACTCTGCAACCCTGACGCCCCAAACTGGGGGACTCTGACACGATATACCCACCTCTCAATAGTGAGGGGAACTTATAATTGTCTGTTTCGGGAATTAGAAGCATATATCCAGTGTATGTGTGTGTGTTTGGAGGGGCCAGAAAACACGTAATTTCGCGGGTTCAGCTTGTTGAAACCTCGGTACGCGGAGACGAACCAAGCTTTCGCGGGCGGGTATTGCGTCGTTGTATCCACATCCATCGCGCTGATTATGCAGCCATTGGCGCGGCAGATGCAATGACATGCACGCATACTACGCCTAATCGCAGCACTAGTACAACATCATGCTAATTAAATTGATCGAAGAGAACGAACAGAATTAAGCCATCGCCCGTTTAAAGCGCTTTCACTATGCAGCCGCTATACGCAGCTAGACAAGAGTGATGAGATGTTTGGCCTGATATGAATCAAGGTAGCCAAGAATGACGTAACATCATACATGCAGCACGCCTTGTCCTTTCTCGTAATTGATGATATGGAAGGGTAATCTTACTACCGTTGAAACGATGTGCTATCCTGCATGTTACTACCGTGCAACTCCACTCGGATTTAATGAGCGACAGCCACATATCGTATATTGCTATACACATTGTGTGGGACCTTACACATTGCCCACATGCATGTGAGGAAATGTGCTCGAAATAATTTCATTTGCTGTAGTTCTGCGAATCTCTTCAGTGAATTTTGCAGTGAGCGAACCGTTATAGCGAATCCTCTATAATTGATAACTCACTGGGTTGCGTCGTCAATCGTCACAGCCTTTACCGCGTCATAATCATATCACTTTTGTTCGGTAATGTGGCTTTCCTGGAAATGAATAAGTAGGCTGTATACTGATGTTATGCAGCATTGTCACTCCATCTCCCCCCCCCCCCCCATCTCTCTCTCTCTCTCTCTCTCTCTCTCACTTCGATACTTTCTCTTTGTTTTCATTTGATGCTTACCTATTGTAGTAATCACTGTCATGCAGAAGAAAAAAGAACCTGCGAATTTCCACTGAACCCCGGCGACATGTGGCACTAGTTTGATGATTGTGTTTTCAAGATTCTCGAAATCCCCGTCCGTCATATTATAGTTTTGTTTAATCTGCTTCTGGATATTTTCCAGCTCTCTCTTCTGTTTTTCCTCACTTCTTGATTCCAGCGCGTCGAAAACAGCGGCACCGAGCAAAAGATAGATAAACGTGCAAACAATGAGTGACAATGTTCTCACGTTTTGCCGCTTCATTTTGATCGGGAAAAACATGCAACTAATGCCAGCGAACACTTTCCCTGGTGGTAAAACGACAAAGTAACGCGCGTAATAATCCGTGGGGTTAGATAGATTCCATGTGGGTTATATCCGTTCAGTGTTTCCAAGGTACGAAGGTAGGGAGTACATACATTCGCAAGAGGCCGCTTGGATTCCGAGATAATCCGGAGCGTTAGCACACGATAACGCCGCAGCGTGTAATGAACGTGACCGAGTGAAAGTCGTCTGCTATCAACGAGAGACGAAAATTCGCACACGAGGCGCCGTGTTACGCACTGCGAAACGTATGGGCAAAACAGCACACATTCCGCTCGTAGCAGAGTGACCGTCTGCTCTCCGTTAGCCAAGTGTGCAACCATAGAACTACAACACACAATCCACCGCTCACACACACTCTCTGCCCCAACATACACACACCCGCTAACACACACACATCCGCAGCACAAATACATAAGCACGCATAGAGCCACATACACACACGGCCCGACATACTAAGCACATCTCCGATTGATCGAACTTTTTGTGATGAAGCGGAGCTGCAGTCTCCCATTGTAGGCACTCTCTGCCATTTCGCTCTCCGCACATGCTTTCTGGAAAAAGGAAAAAAAAAGTGGGGTGGGGGAGCACGATATTTCGTCAATACAGGAACGGGTTCATTTTCCGTTGCTCATGCAAATTTGAACGGTGGTTGGAAATGCACGCCACCACCAGAAAACAGGGGAAGATGTGAACAAAATCTTCACGTCAAATCCACCCCCGTGCCATTCAAGGTCGCCCCTTCGCGATTTTTATGACCGTTCTCGGCCATGATGATGTTCATATGTCCTTTTGGCAGTGGACCGTAACTGTTACCCGCATTGTTGATCTGTTGGACCCAGGGGAGTTAAATATTGTAGCGGTTTCTATCAAATCGATTGCGACTGCTTATGGGTAGCATTGAGCGTTCAGCCATGCGGCTAGTCGACATTATATAGCGTTGTCTTTGGGGAGATGGCTGTACCGATCGCTTTCACATTGTTCTATCTGAATTTCGATCTCCGTTGCCTGGCAACCACGAGTTGTCTGCAGAAACCCAGAAATGGGTTCACACTGGTTGTCTAGTCATTCAAATTTCGACTTGTCCTAGATAAGAAGGAGATATCAAACCTTACTGCTAAAACTCTATATAGGGCAGAAACTGATTATCAGATTATGGTTGTATGCCAAGATTTCAGTTTTGCATGAAAACATTCTTGAGCATACGTTATGTCTGTAGCTCTAAAGGACAAAATTCTTATTAGTAGAAACCGTACAGCACTTTAATCTTGCATTTGACAATCACTGACCAAAAAAATCACAAAAAAAAAATTGTAGCGACTAAGATATCACATATCAATACGCTGGTATATTAAATCTTGGTAAGTGTGTTGATGATTGATGTACAACATAATGTACTGGAGTAGGGGAGCATATCGAAAATGAGTTACTGTTTTCTGTTACGATGTTTTGGGGGAATTTTCGGGGAAACCAACAATGATTTATATTGAGCACTTCCCGATTTTGCCTTTAAACCTAAATCCAAATGCTCCTTTATTTCATTTCCCGTGTTAGAAAATTAGGCGGGAGCCTACCCTTTGCTCGATTTTTTTTTTTTGTTTTTTTGATAACAAGTCACGTGTTGTGAAATGTTGACTTGTGTCGTCGTATGGCTCTGCCGATATTGCATTGCTGGTCCTGAGATATTCTGGTCAATTATCAAAAAGTAGTGCATGTGATATATAATAATATTATATATCAAAGTTTAATATGTTTGTATATATTCATATATATATATATATATATATATATATATATATATATATATGGGATGATTGTAGATCTGTATGATAATAAGATATTACTATAGAGAGAGTGAGAGAGAGAAGAATATCTATTTAATTTTACTAAAAGCTTAGCAGCAATTAGTGGTGAGTCAACGTTAAAGCAGCTTGTTTGTTTGCGCTCCGCTTCATAATAATTATGCCATACAAACTGCAGTTGCGTAATCTCTGAGTCCTACTTCCGGATATTCATGAATATTCTAATGTTGATTATCTTTCTCCCTCTCATTCTGCCTTCATCTACACACAAACACTCTCTCTCTCGCTGTATCACTCTGAGCCTTTTTTTTTTAATATCTATTTTAATATCTTTTTAAGGCTTTTTCACGTTCTGTGTCAATGTAAATTGTGAGTCTTACATTTCGCATAATCATTCCTTAAAGCGTGTTATCATCAAGCAGAAACATTAGTACAAAACATCATTAAAGGTTCGAGGAAAATTAGAAAAAAAAAAACCAATAAAGAATAATTTTTTATATATATTTATATATGTATTATTAAAGAAAATTCCGCAAATTAAAATTGTCATGAAAAGTATAAACTCCATTGATTTGTTGCTGACATAAGTGTAATATCATTACTCCTGCTTTGTGAATTAATTAGGTAAAGTTCTCTTTCATTATTCTAGAAAAGTGATAAATATTGTCTATATAATATATTTTCTTTATATTGCTGTCCATAATGTAGTAATGGGGGGAAACAGTGTCCTTATTCATCAATGACACCACTGAAATTTTAAAAATTCAGAACTTTTGGATCGCAGGTATATTTTCCTAAATCTTTCACTTTTATTTTTTCACTAAATCAACTTTTATATTTTGGGCTCTGGTTTCTCTTAAGCTCCTGTAAACCCCCCCCCCCAAAAAAAAAGGAATACATTTAGAATACATACACATGTACATATCTGGAAACAAATTGTGTTTGCTTTTTGATATACTTTAGAATATCATTCTTTTTGGTATATTGAATCGTTTATGTATTCAACTGAGAGAGTCATGATTTTGGCCCGCACGATATTCCATTTAATATTATATAGGCATCAATGACACTCCAAAAACAATACCGTCACGCCCACGCCGCCACATCTTTCTCTCTTTGACTTCTTGCAATTTCTTCAGAAGGAAAAACAGATCTCCGTGATTCCCACTTTAAAGGCATAATTTGCCATGTGCAGATGAAACAAAACCCCACGTTTAGTGCTTCAAAATAGTTCTAAAATGTGAGCCAGGGATAGAAACAACCAATGTAAAAATTTGAAGCTGTATGATTAATGTTAAAGGGGATGGCTAGTAACTGATCAGTGGGAATTAGTGGGAATGCTGAAGCAAATAATTTTCACCCAACAGTAGATATATGATGTACTCTGAAATGAATCCCACAAGGATTGGAACAATCATCGTTCAGCATTCCCACTGATTTCCAGTGATCGGATACTAGCCATCCCCTTTAAGTATAGTTGAATATACAAAATGTGAACTATAGTTTTAGTAAAAATTTTTCCAGACTATAAACAGTTATGGTTTATTTAGAAAAAAATATGTCCTTACATTTTAGGTTTTGTTTTGTTTTGTTTGTTTTTTTTTTGCAAAATATTTACATGGTAGGTGGTTTTGTGGTACAATTGACCTACACAAAAGAAAATGTGATACCTCGAACAGTTTTTTTTTTAATTACTGTTCCCAATGATGAACAGTCCCTTTAAAACTGCAATGACGACTTGAAGGTCTACCATAGAGGGTTATTGAAAGCAAACTGAGGCCACGCGCAGTGTCAATGACCTCTTGTCTGATGGGATCGCTGTTACGCAATGTTCTTGAATCTACTTTTCTTTGTCAACCACCTGCCCTAATTATTACCAGAGTTATTTTGTATATTTTTATCTCCCTCCTCTCTCTTTCTATCTATCTCTCTATTTTTAACAGTCGCCTGGTTTAACTGTACTTGGTAAATTGTATTTCCCAGAGTAACAAAGCATTATAGCCTTCTGTCCTATAAATAGATTAATACGGAGAGATTGCCAATTAGTCAGAATCCTAATTATTTCTCATCGTTAGGTATTTGTATTGAGAGTGGAGTGATTACGTCACTTTTCCCCGTAATAGTGATTAATAACACGATGTGAGCTACGTAGACCAGTGTAGATGATTCAGAGAACTGGATTTCCACGAAACAGTGCTTTATAGTACAAACACTGCTTTTATATTTTAATAGGGTCCCATATTCCTCTCTTCTTTTCTTTTTTTTTTCTATTTAAAAGAACAACAACTTCTTTTATAGTATCTAGAAGAAGAGAAAATGTAATAATAATTGTTATTTCTATTACATGTGTATGATCATAACATTATTGTATCTTGTTTTTTATTTAAATAGTAAAAATGATGTGTACGTGTAAATCCAAATGTAATAAAAAAGATAAACATGCATCCTAGTGACCTAGATAAGCGCGTTTTTTAAGTAAATCAGTTAATTCCCCTTCATGTATTTTTATCTTTTCATGTTTTGCTTAGATATTGGGGCCCTTATAAAGCAATGCTATTCGCGGGGCTCCAACCCTCAAGTTCTGCTCTTCATCCTTTGTTCTAATTAGTTTGCATATAATTTTGTATTTTGTATGTCTTCTTATATTGCTCCTGAAATGCTGGTAAATAAACTGAATGAACTGATTCGATTGAAATAAAAACAGATATTCACAGTAGCTGAAGTAGACTCACAACTCACCTATTAGTTTGTTTATGTCGTATGGAGATAAGGCTTTTCATCGATGATGTAGAACTACACCATTTCTTAATTCCTCTTAACGTTATTGTTGAAAGCACAGAGATTTTAAAGCAGAGGGTTAAAGGCATAGGGGGTATGAGTTTTCTTCAATTTGTTTCCCTCTGTACATATTAAGTTTGTAAGATCGCAACTGCTAAACTACATTTTTAACAAACATGCTGATCAGCAGTTGCGATCGTACAAATTTCAATTGTATACAGAGGGAGAAAAATTGAAGTAGAGTCATACCCAAAATTTATTGTTATTAGGTTTTCACAAAGAGCACTCCGTTGTGATGCAAAAGGATACGAAGGGGGGGGGGGATTTATTCAAGAATTGTAATTAAGATTAATTTTTGATAATAGACTAGATAGTGAGTTTCTGACTTCATCAAACTTTGACACTACGTAAACATGTTTTCTATTCCGTAATTATGTTTAATTTTCATCTCTATACTGTCTATTACATTCCAGTTGAATGAAACTTCTATTAATTCTGTTCGGTCGATTTAATTATATTTCATTTGTGTTCATTTTCAACTGAAATGAAATATGAATTAAGTAATATGATTTGCTGTGCACTCATTTTATTTCACCTTGATTCTCCTTTTTTTAACCTTATACTCTGTTGATACATACGTTTGTGTCGGAAATTAGAATGAATTTGAATTGACTTTGAACTGAAATCCTTGAACATTCAAATTCAAATCAAAAAATGAAAATCCTATTCAGTAGTTATTGAAACGTCAAAAACAACTTGCCTCCTCTCTTCCCACTCCAGTGATTACCTGTGTTGCATTGAGCATCTTCTGGCATTGAATTCATAACAGTCTTACTCTGTTTCTGTGTTGTCTGTTTGTTTGCTGTTGTTGTTGTTTTTTTTTTTTTTGTTCTGTTATTTGTAAGTTCATTCCACATCCATTGCATTTCAGAGCTATTCAAGTAATATGCCTTGATCAGATACGATACATCAAAACCTTTGGACATTACATGTATGTATATAATGTGCAGGATGTATACCTATATAATTTCATATGGATGCATTTCTCATGTAATATGTATCCTTTAAGTTATTTGGCGTGTATCATAGGTAAATGCTGGTAATTTCTTCATTGTTTTATCCTAACATTATACAGAAATAAAGATGAATGAAAGGAAAATGAAAAATATGTTTAGTCAACCTAAAGAAATGGAGCGGAATTCCATTTCGTACTTGTATAACTTCGACGGGACGACAGAAAGAGTTTCTATAATTATAATGACAAGAGAACACCGCCCAACTCTCAAAGGCATCATTATCATTGGTAATGTCATGTAACTGAGAGCGTTTCCGTGAAAGCAAGATATTTACATGCCATTCCAATTTCCGTCACCAAAGACAGCCTCGAATTTGTCCGACGATTCCCTGTGGCGTGCAGGACTGAGGTACCATAATTTGATTTGTGTTTCGTTTTATCTGTACCACCCTCTCCCCTCCCCCGCTTTCCCTCCCTCTCTCTCTCCCTTTATCTCTCCAGCTCTCATTCCTTCTCTCCTGTACTCTCTCTCCCACTCTCCTCGTCTCCCTCCGCATCACACATCGATAGAAATTATATTGATTGGATCAGGTTCACTTAATCCCGGGTAACCACGCAATCAAAACAGAATATGCAATGCGTGTAATAATTTTATGTCAACTAATCATCACTACAGGTTACCATGTTACTCTAAATCAAACATGCTTTACTTTATTTCATTTATATTGTATTGACATCTTGATTCTAAACTTTGGAGGTAACAGTTGCTAACTATCATTAGCCCTTTCTCCGTTTACCAAGATAACTCCTCAAGTCGCGGGATCATGAAGGGTGAAGGGACGTGTACAGGAAGCACACCGCAGATCGATAGGTATCAGGGACTCGCCATTGTCCGGCCAGGCAGGTTTAACCTTGCGGGGAGCGAAGGCACGGGTCATCGTGAGGACGGGGTGCTGAGAGGTGCTTGCCTTAGGCTGGTGCGCCATTGACCGTAGTAGTCCTGTACCCAGGTCCGGTCCAGTAGTCTAAGCATGACACCGTATGCTATTGCACACTCAGCGTTCATTTGACGTAGAACAGTTCAGATTCTAACGTTCTTCCTTATAACGAATTCCGGAATGTGTCGTGTTGTGAATAGTTCGTTGATATCATCTGACGTACAGAGCATAATACGAACAAAGAGGTATCTCATATACCTCCCTCTTATTACCTACAATGTACTCGAATGTAAACGTCTCGCGCTTCCATAATAGCTCTTTAAATAAAAGGAGAGTCGAGAAAAAAAATGCGATAAACATTGTACATCTCTCCTTCTCTCTCTCTCTCTCTCTCTCTCTCTCTATATATATATATATATATATATATATATATATATATATGTTCTTGTGTGTGTGTGTATGTGTGTGTGTGTGCATTGTAAATACTGTATACAATTATATATTATACATATATAATGCATGAACAGTATAATTATGTGTGCATACATATGTAGATCTTTACCTATGTATCTATATACGAATATTTATATGGCTACGAATGTAATCAAATAAATGTTTTAAAAATAGTAGCCTGGTTTAGATTTCCATTGACCTTTTCACCACTAAATAATCATCATGCGCAGATTGCTAACCCGACCCGCCGCGTGTTTTCCCTCCTAATCAAATTCGGGGGGACTTAATTCGGATGGTATATAGCATCATGTTGATGTTCTTAAGGAAGGCGAGGGGGAGGATTATCTGTATCATTTCTGGGGTTAACCCTTCGGTCACGATGACAAGGTATCAATTCTGTCTCATTAAGTCATCGAGTGCCAGAAAATGGTTTCGTGTTTATTCTTTTTTTTACTCCATAGTAACATAATTCATACGATCCGTTTATAATAATGGTCAAGAAAAGAGAGAAAAAGAACCGTTTTAGTTCTATTTTATTTCTGTTTTATTCTGAATATTAAATGGCTCCAGTTGCAAAATTTCAAAAAGTTCGTACTCAGTCTCTTTAAAGGGGATGGCTAGTACCTGATCAGTAGGAATCAGTGGGAATGCTGGGGGATGATTGTTCCAATCTTTGTGGATTCATTTAAGAGTACATTATATATCTATTGTTGTGTGAAAATTGTTTGCTTCAGAATGGTCTCATATTCAAGTAATGTGCAGTTCAATGTTTCCAGGTTAGCATGCCTGTACAGTGACGGGGCGATCGTTAAAGGGCTGATAACGATTGCCCCGACACCGTACAGGCATGCTAAACCTGGTTCATCCTAATCTTTCGTAAGTAATATAATAGTGAAATTGAAAAGTGCCAATGTAAAGGTGAAAAGGTGGTCAATATTCTTTCAGGACTGATCGGATAAAATAAGTATACAATGTACCTAATGATTCTCTTTGCTCATTCGGAAAGCACTATGAAAGACGCGGTAACTTGTTCTGTTTTGTTGTAGTTGTCCTTACTTTACGATCTCAAACATGTATAATGATTGCCTTAAATGCATTTATTCTAAAAAGTCAGTCATTGCTACAAGTTATAAGCTCGAGTCTGATGTACATAATATATCTCTAAAATTATGTGTATGTGCGTGTGTGTGTGTGTGTGTGTGTGTATGTATATGCTTATATGATATTAAATGTAGGACCTAATGTCACCAAAGTTTATGATGCTATTGATATTTTTCACCAGTCATTTTCTTTGAATGTGTTTTGGTAAAGTTATGTACATAAGGTGCATTGCGGCTTGAGCAGTGGAATTTGTCGTAGTTTTCAACGGAGTATCATTGAATCTACTCTTCGAGTTGATATCATTTTTCATTCATTTTCATGCAAAGTAAGCAATATAAACCACAATTCCTACGAAGAAAACCTAAACAGGAAAAGCTGAACCAGTGCATCATGGGGTATTTTTGCATGTAAATGTGTATTTTCTCTGTCTTTTTGTACAGCACTCAAGACATAAGAGTCAGAGTCAGTGATTTTTGTCATTAAAGAGAAATGCAGTGCATGTTGCTTGGAATGTGGAAATTTGGCATGCTTTGAAAATGTTGGAAGTGTATTATGCTAGCTCAAACCACCAAGGTACTGCTGCAACACACCACAGTTCTGCAGAAAAATCCACAATGGAAGGCCACATGATTGTTTAGCTCAGTCCAGACCAATTTATTAAAAATTTTCGCAAAGTTTTTCATGAAATAAAAAAAAAATGACAATAATACCATAAGTAAGAACACAAAATATATACAACCATGCCTTAAAAAAAGCAGAACATACTGAACACAAAAATGTATCATAATATGAAGGTGTCACAAGGAAATAGCAGAAATATGATGGGGCCTACATGAAAGCTATAACGCTTGTAAAACTGTAGGTCTCCAACTTCATAGTCCTGGAATTATACGGAGAACGGAAAGCAATTTGTATCATCGAAATATCGGGCGTGGTTTATGATTCTTATTGCACGTTTAACAGAGAGCATGAGAGAAAAAGAATCAGCATAGTAAACATTGTTGTCATTAGTCACTATAAAACCTGAATCTATTGAAGGTGAGCAAAGTTAAAGGTCTTCATGGAACAAGACCTTAAAGATATTATTTATACCATTTGCAGATGAAACAAACACCCAGCTTTTAATAGTGCTTCAAAATAATTCCAGAATGTGAGTCAGGGATAGAAACAACCAAAGAAAAAATACCAATCATTGTAAAGTATTGGTAAATGCACAAAATGTGAACAGTAGTTATAATGAATTACTTCTAGAATAAACCGTCTGCAATTATAGTTTGTTAAGAATAATATTGATATCTCCTTATCTTTTGGGTTTAATAGGGAAATTTTTATATGGTAGGATATTTTGTGATACAACTGACCTGCACATGATGCAGAAAATAGAATAACATTTTTTTTTAATCAGATCATCTTTTTTTATAAAAGCTCCCAATGGTAGACAATAGCTTAAAAAACACAAACTTTGGTCTTCAATTCAAATTGTATTAAAAGAATCCCATGGGAGGTAAGTACGTGGAAATAGCATAGGCTTACGCGAGTCCATTGCGAAGAACGAGACAAACAGAAATTCCAGGCAGACGTGCAAAATATAAACACACGTTGTGAAAGTCTTGCATAGACGCAAAGAAAAGGAGAGAGAGAAAAAAAAATACATCTACTGACAGTTTGCATTGATGCGCGCTTTGGATGGAAAGCCACACTTTGTACGGCGTACAATTATCTTGCCTAATCACACTCGACACATGTATTAGTTCTTAGCGATTCTGCCAACATAAAAAAAGGGGGGGGGGGAGAACAGAAACACATTGACATCTCTTTCAGTTCTTTCCTTCAGGTGAGTGTTTTAGCAGCACCGACTAACGCATCAGAAACAACGCCTGTGTTCAATTTCACCGTAGTTTTGATGCTCAGAAGTGGTGATGGTTTTTGCAGCTTACCAGATGCGCGGAGGCCAATTCGTAGCATTTCCCCGTCTTATTACAATTTGCCGGGAGGAGAACAGAAAAAAAGGAGGGAAATGGAATGATATCTGATTGTATTCAAGTGAAGAGTAACATGAAGCTAAGTTATTTGCTTTCCATCCTTTGATCTGACGCCTGCCCAGTGAAATGATTTTAATTCTGATTTTTGGAATAAGGGAGGATTTACAAGCATATCATATGACGATAAACTTCATATTCACCACTCTAAAAATGAAAAGGTGAATCCAACATACTGAATGTTGTTACTCCTGAAACCTTTTGCAAGTGTTAAATTTAACGTCCAAAATATAAGAATTACCATATTCAAACTGAAATTAGTGAAATGGTAAATCCAGCATTTTCAACGTCAAATTCAGTGTATGAAAGGTTAGAAAAGTGATAGAATAACTGTAATTTACATTGATATAAGTTTAAGGAGAATGAATTTTATGTCGTTTGACTCACTACACAGCCCTTTTCAATGAATTCCCAGCGGAACCATGCATTCACGATATTTACACTTTCATTCGGTCTTCGTCTGAAAAGAAAAAGAAATGAAGTGATGCAAATTGAATTGAACTGAATCGAATACGAAATTTACCAGAATTATAACTACGATTAATTTCATGGGTCATTATGGTCACATGAGCACCTGTTATATTTATTTTCTAATGGTAGAATTGAAGAAATCTCGCTCAGACAGGATTAAAGACAAGATGAGACAAACTAAAAAAGAACGCCTCATTTAGTCCTACCTTTTGCATTGAGGTTGACCTGAATAGATAGAAAATGATAAAAACCATGATAATGTTAATGATGTAAGATAAATAAAAGTGATGATACTAATAACGATGATAATGACTATAAACACAAAATACTTTGATGATTATTATATAAAAACAACACGAAATTCAATGATAATGAAGATACCGATGATGATAATCAACATTGATAATAGTGATGATAATAGTAACAAACTCTAAAAACTAATAACAATTGTTATCACGAAAATTATTACAAGAAGAATAATGACAACAAGAGTAGGGATAACAGAGACGCTCATGGTGTAACGTAATCAGCAAAGATAACGTTTGTGACGTATAGTCATATTCATAATAGTATTTATGTATGGTGAAATAATAATGGTAGTTATTCTTTCAATTCTATCGTTTACCTACAATACAGCCAGTGCCCATGTCACGGCTCTCAACCAGAGGACCCTGTGAAGTTTGTCATTTTTGCAAATTATCCTCCTTCACAGCTTGGCGAAAAAAACAGAGATATCGTGGAATATTATATACGACTCGCCCAAGGAAGTAAACAACGAGCTGCTAGGGTTAAACTCGCCATCACCGCTTTTGAAGGAGACCTCCGGATTATTTTCAGACTTTTACAATTGAACAAATATAAATTAGTTATACAGAGTTTCAGAATTTATATTCAGAATTTATATTGGGATGAGGAATAAGAATATATTCAAATTTTATAACAATGTGCAATGAAGAAGGATGATGACATGGCAGTCTCACCATAAGAATGCATGAATTGGGGCTCAAGGAACCAGAACAAAAGAAGACAGCATACTTTGGATTTATATAGATTCTACCAAGGTGAACTTGTTCAGCAACCGGTATTGTAATAAAATTACACTGCTACATTTCTAAAATATACGTGAGGCTACTATGTCATCAACACTTCAGTGTAATTTGTTTCAGATATTCAGAGTGCTGGTTTCTCTGCTCAAGGACTATAGTAAAATTCACTAGTCTATAAATGGATCTGTCGATATACTACATGATATTAAATCATGAAAATTGTCTGGAATGGCCCTGACCAGCTGCTCTTGCAGGTTAAATCAATCGACATCATAAGAAAGCACCAAAATCGAACAATTACACAAGCGTTTTAAGATATTATCTATTGTTTATGAGAAGGATAAGAACTATAAAAACTGATTTTTAGGAGTGTCCTCCACCTCCATCCAACTTTGATTAGGTAAATTTGTCGTAAAAGTCACAAAACTTATTCTATTTCAGTATTTCAAGTATTGTCCATGATTACAATAATGTGAAGACTTTTTTTTTGTAATCGCGTGTATTCAAATTTTTAATTGCATTTGCATTTTTGTTTGAAATGAAATGAATGAGATGAAATTCACATCTCCTTGTGTTTAACCACGCTCTCTGCAGAGTTACTCCTCAAATATAGAGACAATGAATATTAAGCACATAACCGAATTATTTTAGCATTTTTTTATGAATTTGAAAAGAAAACAGCAAGGGAATGTCGTCAAAAGAATTTATATTCGTAAAATTAGAAATGAATTTAAGAGTGGACAGTATGTATACACATGCTTTTAATATTGGAACAGACATGAAGACACAAATTCACTTTGATTTTCACTTTCTGTCTTTCTGTCTGCCTGCCTGCAAATTTGGCAGGTTGAAATGGTGGTGGTGTGTGTGATCGGGTGTGAAGGGGAGGATCGGTTTGATTATAATGTCACTGAGAAGATAGTAAAAATATTCTAGGCTGAGAAACTAAGGTTTGATCCAGCCCTACAACATGGACGGGTGGAGTTTCGATGGATCTATACATAAGTCGGAATCATGCGCCAACAGAAAGGGCTCCGCATTGTCACGTGCTCGCCGATATAGCATTCCAGACCTGCCTATGATGGATCATCGTACCCTGAGGTTAACAGCCGATCCATCGAAATGTCTGCTAAGGCCTCAAATCCTGAGCATAATCTCCCATTTCGCCCACAAGTCGTTTCCATTTTGAAACAATATCCCCCGTCATGACACTTGTGCAGATTCGCTTCTTTTTTTTTTTTTATTGCCAACCCGTGCACACCTCGCTCGTCCTAATCCTCGAGGAGTCGCCTGGAATTCACTTTCCCGGCGATTTCCTCTTAGAAGCGGTGTATCAAAAGTGTGGCTGGAATTGAATTCATCATGATTTGTATTTTTCTCCCATTCTCCTCCGCATGGTAATGTATTGTTTAGTTTAATGATACACGATAGTAAGGTAGTAATAATGTTGTGCGTATCTTTCCAAAGCATAATAAGTATTTGGCACCTGGCAAATCGCAAAAACTGTCTTGCGAAATACGTCGTGCCAAAGAAGAATCCTCAACTTTACCCATTTTGCCTAATACGCTAAGGTTAATAACAGCTATAATATATATATATATATATATATATATATATATATATATATATATATATATATATGAAGAGTTTGTTCGCAAAAACCGATAAGTCCGTTTTTGAAGATTTTGAAGTACGGTCTCCATCATAAAGTACAAAAAATACCTTTTAAATGATATGTTTGTCACTAAATATACAGGTACATTTTTGAAGTTATGGTCAATAGAAGCTAAAATTGTCTTATTATTCTCTTTATTTTTCTTGACCTTTAATCGCAAATATCTCCATTTGACAAATATGGACTTATCGGTTTTTGCAAACAAACTCTTCATATATATGTAAATATATATATATATATATAATCAAATATAATCAACATCCGCTTATTTTTATCTGCAGCATGTTGTTGAGTAGTTCTCGTACACTTGTATTTGGGAAGAATTTGAAGTATTGTGTAGATTAAAACATTTCCTGCCAGAGCATTATCTATTTACAGTATACTATGCATTGGTTTTTACAACTGTATTAATTATAACAACATTGTTAAGGGGAACTGCAGCATTGAGACCAATATACTTTTGTTTTCAAAAGAAAGCAGTAAGGTTTTGTATAAAATCACTCACACACTGATTATTTTTTTATGTAATCGTTTGAAAATTGTCAACAATATTATGATGTAGATCTTTTACAAATAACATTTTTTCTTAAGTTTAGATATTATCATCACATACTTCCCTTGCTATTCTCAAGGCTCTATCTAACAAACCAAATCAAAACAAAGAAACATTTTATAAGCCTGTATTTCATTAAACTAATTTTTATCAAGAATTCAAACTGTGCCCTTAGATTCATCATATTTTATTTTTTCTTTGTACAATTACTCTAGTTGATGGAAGAGTTGCAGAAACCATCTTGAGGAAATGAAAAGAAAATCAAATTAAATCGACAAAATTAAATTGAATCGAAATGATTTTTTTTGTTGTTTGTGTTACGTGACGGGATAAAGGAAGCAGGAAATGCTTGTAAAGCAAGTAGCCACAGGATCGACATCTTACACGCCCCTCTTAGGGAGTGAGCAATGAGGATAAACAGTGATAAAGCGCCTTACCTGTAAGTGCAAAAACCTCTACACTAGAAGAGGACTGCCAGGGAAGTCGGGATTTAATGTACAGAGTTCAATATAACCTTTCCTGGACCTTTCCGTCACAGTTGCCAGTTTACATCAGTAAACTGATAACCAAAAGATAATGATTACCAGAAGATAATCAAAAGAAGATCAAAAGATACTGATTACCAGAAGATAATTTCTGCAGCAAACTTTCCCCATGGATTCCATGCGCACACGTTTCATCCCACTATAAAACAGATAACGACTAACGACGAACGAGGCGATAAACACATAGGCCTATATAGAAGTCCGGACTTTTTTAATCATTTGAGAATATTGTTATTATAAATAAGGACATTGATATCGAGACAAGATCAACGATCTTGACTCAGATAATACAACTGCATAATACAAATTGGTGAATATGTAAAGAAACTGTATAGTGAACCTGAAGTAGGAAATCGTCTTTAGACACTCCGAAGATTTGTAAGGTGTGTAAGAAGCACAATTGGGATGTAGTTTAATAATAATTTTCTGCCCATGGATGAAGATTGAGAAGGTGATATCATGATTAGCTAACCACTAACTGGAATTTGATCAACATATGATGATATAATAATAATTATTACCACCGATACTAAAGCTTGGCCAGTGTACAAGTCTTGATTCCTTTAAGCTAAGCCTCCTATACATGGTCTTCACCAGTGTGAGATAGCGGTGTAGCTCTCAGTTCATATCTATAAACGATCACCACATCACTAACATCTGAAACAGAGAGTACGCATCACATTGTTCAACTTCATCATAAAGTGAATGAGTCTCTCAGAAGATAGCCAGAATCCATACCACGGGTTTTTTTTCTCCTTGTCATATCATATTTGTATTCACTCTCATTCACTCCTTCTTCAATCGTCACGGTCTATTTTTGAAATAGAAATGCAAGTTGAATCTACCGACTAAACTGCGGGCTGAGATACAAAGGAATGATTTTAAGCCATTATCCCTCATCTCCCGCCGTCTTTCTTTTTCTTTCGTTCTATTGGTCTCTCACAGTCCCTATATAGCATAATGTTTAGCTCTCTTTCTCTCTCTCTCTCTCTCTCTCTCTTCTTCCATATATCTCAATTTTCTCTCCCCCGCGCACTGTCTCGCTTTTTTCCTGAGTCTCTGTTACTCACACTATTCAAGAGGCATCTTACATTTCCTATTGACATCAAGGTCTTTGCGTTCAATGCATCCAGCGCCATCCCTGCCCAGTAGAAAGGCGTTCATGGAAACAAACATACGACTCATATCAAACACAAAACAGTGGCATGAGGTACAGGACATAGAACAGAATTCTCACAGATAAATATTTTAGGAAAAGTTGTCTCCCATTCATCAAAAAGTATAACCTACACTTGTCTGTGATATAGAATAGATACATAAAGACCACAAGAATTCGTATCTATACAGGCAGATAGCTCTGCTGTAGTAGAAGTCAAGAGGAGTAATTTGTGCGACTATAACGCAATATAAGGATGAAGTCATATGAATCGAAATAATGTTAGAATAAGATTTAGTTGCGGCAATACATTGTTTACTACATCTCCCCGAGCGAATCTTAAAGGTAGATGTTGCTTAAACTTGACATATCATGATACCAAAATAATTCTTTTCGACGAACAGGTATTGGTTAAACTGTGGAAGCGTTACCGTCCAAATTTCTCTTATTCAGATTATACCGACAAGGACCTATACGCACTTGTGATACGACGTTCTATCCAAACATAAAAACATTGGTTAATATCCTTGTCATTTCCACATTATTCATATTTCGTAAGAGAAACAGTTGTTATCATCTAACTTGAGTCAACATACAAAATTGTTTTTTCAATGATGTTTGTAGTCACCATATATATATATATATATATATATATATATATATATATATATACGTATATATATATATATATATATATGTCACCATTGTTCGCTGGTATAATGAGAGAAAGGGAAAGAGGAAATGAAAGAGATAGAGAAAAAAAGAGGGAGAGGAGGTAAAGAGCGGAAGAGAGAGAGCTGCTGAAAGATTGTCTTTCTTGTTACACAAATCCTGCTAATTATAGAATGAGGTGATGTGTATTAAAGTTTTTTTTTTTATTTGCTAGAATTTGTGTCGATCTACTGTGACACGTAAATCTAAATAGATTAAGTAGGTGGATGGATCATAAACGAATAATCTAAAGAATATTCCTCAAGTATTATTTATCCGCGCATAATTCTCGGTTGCCTGTTACCATTCATTTTGCCGAATGTTCTCCCTTCTCAATTCTATTTCCATTTGTCCAAACATATCACAGTCATTTGAAGATGGATCATGGGTTTCTCCTTCCAACACCCCCTCCCCCACCCGTCACACACAAACCTGTTAATTTCTAACTGCATCAACAAACATTATCTCCCCGACCCCATGATGGCACGGCCGGTAACGCCCACACCATTGGCTCGATACACGGACTGGGCGATTACCAGCAAGCGGCGGGCCGGGTGGGACCCCCATTAGTTCCCAGGCCTTACTTTCCCTGAGATGTATTTCGTTTCCTCCTCTATCTCCCGATGGAGTGTTTATCCTCCGCTTTCTCCTGAACAAGCGATACAGCGCGATCGATTTCTCGAATAATATTTGCCGTGGCCAGTACATCTGAGTGACAAGACGATATTGGACACGGAGGCAAACCCTCGCTTGATGACTACACGATATGTCGTCTCGGCTATCATCGGAGCATAGGCGTCACTTTGAATACGCGTGGGCCTTAAAGCCCTTTCGAAAGACACCACGTGGGTGTTGTTCTCGACTCAAACTGACAAATAGACAAATATCCAGTGCGTTTCTGTTTGGCATTATGATTATACAAAATGAAAACTTGTCGTATTCGATCACATCATTTTCTTCATAGGCGCAGTCATTACAACATAAGGAAGAAAGAAGGAGAGCAAGAGCGAGATAGAGAGAAAGTATACGAAGGTTTGTTTCCTCGTGGGGAGTAATGTTCTTATTCAGGTTTTTTATAAGATATGCTCTATTTATATATGAACAAAGGAAAAATTAATACAGGGAACCGTCATCATAAGCAGAGTTGGACATACAAATATGTAGATGAGGCCCTATCTTGACTATACGAATATACAACACCAATAAGCCTACACATGGAAGTCTCAATCTTAACGCTATTATATGTCAAACACATTTTGATAAAAAAAAAAAAAAACAGCAACGGAAATGATAAACAGTGACTTGGTGCTTTAAAGAAAACAAAAAAAAAATCTTTTGTATGCATTTGTACGTATTTTATGTCAATGTTTGATAAGAAATGAATAATTTTCACGGGATCTCAGACTAAAGGAATAGTATCAAATTACAATCCAATCAATTCACACTTGACGAGTGTACTTTGAGGTGGGTCTATAATCACCATCCTGAGTTATCAAAGACCACGCTACTTCATGTTCGCCACGCTAGTCCGATCGTGATAATGAAATGGTGTGTCATTTTGCAATTTAATTGAAGACGCGGATAGATTGAGACAATTTAATACAAAACTTATATCCAGAAATCTGGCCTGAATTGATAGATTTGTAATCACATGCGTTTGTATGCATTTGTATGAATTTTATGTCGATTTTTGATTCTATGACCGTGTTTCAAAAACAAAACAAAACACAAATCTCTTTTTCCAGAGAAATGCTACTTTTTTTTTTCGTTTTGTTTTTTGCCGCTGGCGAATAATTGAGTATACTTATGAAACTTAATTGTGACAATAGTTCCTTCATAGTCAGGGTACATGGGTGTCGACTGTCTTCTAAAGTTGAGATTAAAAAGACGAAAAATGAAATAAGAACTCTATCTGTTGAGATTCTCACTATTCCACTTACAGGAATGTGTGTAGGGATAAGATTTTCAAATGGATAAATGTCTTATTCTAAAAGTCTCCTTTTACATAGCTTCGTGAAATACTGTTTTTTTTTTTAGAAGACTTTACCTTGATAATAGACGTAATGATAATAACATATTTATGATGATTATAACCTATGATTCATTTAATGTATATAGCGTCCTACATGACTCCTCTTAACATTTGTTAGAGCTAGGTAAAGGAATTAAAAAAAAATATGAGTCATTTCCCGACATTGGATATCTTACAGTCGATTATGATTTCACATGATGTTTCCATGAATATGTCTCAGCCTTGTGATAAATCATCTCTTGACGTTTTTCTTTTTTTTTTCTTTCTTTCTTCCTTCATCTATTCTATGATGCCGATTCAGAATCATGAGAGATCCGTTTCCTTCAGGGTATCCAAGTAAAGGATGCCCCGAGGCGCCATTTTGGGTGACTTCCATGTATGCTACATTAATGCTATGGGCATCCTTATATCTGCGTACATGACTAGCACTGAATTACGTTTTACCCCGTAACTTTGCACACGAATCAATTCAGCCCTTCATTACCCGCCGTTAGGAATTCGTACGCCGTAGCATGCTTGACCTCCAATTTCATAATTAAGTTAAGCGTTTCAGTGCGAGAGCAATTTCAAGCGTAATTTTTTGCCCTTTACGATGGATGTAATAAAACAGTTGCAAAAGGAAAATTTATGTACGAAATTGTTTCTTGCAATTTTTTCCCTTTTTTTTTCTGCAAAGAAGAAAGTATGGTCAGTGCGGTGCAAAACCGATTAGGCTTTATTACAGCAAGCATAGACATTAAGGAAAAGGTACTAGGACAATGTCGCCTTTTCGCTGCATTTTTATCTCTTTGAGATTGATTCGGAAAAGATCGCCTAGAATTATAAAATCAGCGAAGAAAAAACAGTGAAAGTCATACTTGGAAACTTGGAATATGTCGGTAAAGTTGCAAGGATCTCGAACGTCGCAACAGCCAGAAATGAGAAAAAGCACCCCTCTGGGCATGACACTAAAGCCTCTCTGTGGGACTATGATCTTTTAATGGCAACGTCGTGACGCACTGATTTCGCTCCCCTTGTGTTTTCTGCCTTTCACTATATGCGATGTATGCATTCATTCTGTGGGTGGGCTGCATTCTAATCCGGACAGTTACGATATTGACATGGGAATTTATCACCCTCAAATGGACTTTTAAGGCTGCTAATGACGAGTTTTATCTCCTTGTCGATGTATATCAAAGGAAAGCAACACGCCGTAAAATGGTTTTCAAGTTTAAATGAGACCTACATGGTCAAAAATTCTTCATGGTGACATCATTAGTTGACATCGAATGTAGAATTTTCGATTAAGCACGGTTGCTAGTAATCATTTTGTTTATTGCATGTATTTCGTATTAGTAACGGTTTGATAGTGACGTCACAACTTTGTCAACAAATCTCTCTCGAATGAGTCGTTAGGTTCAACTTAATATGGGAGATTATGCTGGATAAGAAGTCCGCCTTTTAGGGCTGAAATCCCCCACTGGTCCTGGGAAAGTCTAGAAACATCAATTACTGATAGAGCTTGATGGTGACCTTTACAAACGTTGAGTTTGATTGCGAAACGAGTAAGTTAACTCAATTCATGTTAAATTGAGATATATGCCATTAAAGCTTTAAAAACAAAAAGGAAAGTAAAAAAATAATTTTTTAAATCACAACTTCAATAATATTCGTTGTTATGTATTAAGTGGGGAATCACTGGAAAGGTCGTATTGAGCTGTATGTATTGGTGCAATTACTTTTAAAATGAATGAAAATGACACTTAATCCTTTTTGCGATCAAACTCGGAATCTCATTGTTAGTCAGGGCCGCGATGCATTATGTAGCCCATGGTTTCGCGAATATACGTAACATTTCTCCCCTTTACTGATGGAGTGGAATTCCTTAATAGTTCAATGTGACTGTGTTTCCCATGTCTCTTCTGAGGACCCAATATTGTTCAAATATGCCATGTCTTTTGTTAGTCAGATTAATATGACAGAAACATGCAAGTTATGCTGAGTCGAGAGGGAGGTGCATTCCAATGTCTTTTGTTAAACATTTCAGTACTTTAGCAATGATTGACAGATGATGTCCTTTCAAGAATATTAATATTGATTGGTTTTGAAGGATTTTTTGTGGGCGTTCCCAAGTAATCTGAAGAAAAATAGAAGAAAAAATCGTAAAAAATGTATGGAATGTTTCTAGATATTTGTTTTACCGCAACAGTGATGATGAGGGTATCATAAATCAATACTTATCAACATTATTTGGATTTCAGGGCCCCTTTAAGTATAGGTTCCTTCATATTTCTTAGCATTTAAACCTAGAGCCAGTCTTACGAAGATTGACTGCCATGTTTTATATGTTTACATTAATTCACTGTGCATCCAAGCCGGATATTGTGATTCACTTCATGCTATTATATTTGATGTACATTCCGTCATTGAGAAATGTGAAAATAAACTGAATTGAATTGAATTGTGTATATTACAAAATGTAAATACATATCCGCTATAAATAATGCATTTAAAGGACATAGAATAACTCTATCAGCCAGTGAAATGCAGTTCGTATGAGGTGATTAAATTGATACATTGATTTGCATCGATTATTATGCGTTTGTACATTAAACACTCGTGAATGTAATGCTACATGTTTCATCATCTCTTATTTAATTTATTCTTGGTACCTAAAGAGTGGAGAAGAGGAAGTTGCTAAAAATATTTTCTTGCAATCGAAACTACACCAAGTAACATAAAACGTAATGAGTTCCAATGAACACTTTATTTGTTTTTCAAATTCATTGTATTAAGCTCCCTCTTTTCTGCAATAACAAAATACGTTACTACTACGTCAGTCAAGGCTATGATACATAGGGGCTTCCTATCAAAAATAGCAAAATAACGACACAAGTATCTTTCATTTTAGAACTGATCCTTTTTTCATCAAGCGCCTCAACATTGTCATATTTTTCGTTTCGGCAATGGCATGTGTTTTGTTTTGTTTTTTAATTTAAGAGTTGTTATTCTAATAGGATAAGCAATGCCTCTCTTGGGTCATGGGGGAAAAAGATAATCACAAACAACAAGCTTTATTCGTTATCGTTCTTGTGTATGGGCGGCAATGTTTATCTCCAAAATCTCGACAGACTGTGACGTCAGACTGCGATGTTACGGCAAGTGTTTCCCAGCGCCTTCCACGACCGTATACATAGAATCAATATTGACGTCATCCTCATCGAAGGGCAGCACGCGCCTTGAATCTGACTCCCTGTTTATGACGTCATCATAGTCTCTGGGGAATCAATCATGTTTCTTGTCCACATAGCAATATGACATCAAAATGCGGTGTATGTACAAGTGAAACTTTCGAGTGTTTGTTTGTTTGCTTCTTTTCCCTTGCGCAAACCTCTGTTGATACAGACATGTTTGTCGTTCACTGATGGCTTCTTTTTCATTTATCTTTTTGCTTTGCTTTTTTGTTTTGTTTTGTTTTTGCGGCTGCGTCGATACATTTTGCCTTGCGGTTCACCTCCTCTCACGTTATATGCAATGCTTAGTCACTCCTTCTCCGATGCATTTAGGAGAAGTCATCAATTACTTCAATTAAATGCCATTGGCCGCGTGATGTCATTAAACACAACCTCGAAGGTACACGCTTGAATATTAATCATCATGACCGTCATCACGATCATAATTACTTTCCCTATATATTACGCAATTAATTTCCATCTCTACTCAATCTTTCCTGCATGGGTTGACTCTGTCCTGGTGGGTTGTTTTACAGGAAAAATATGTCTTGTGTCCATATTACTTGTACGTTGTCATGTATTTTGGAAAATGACTTTGGATATTTCATTTAAATCTATAATCTTCGATAATCTTAACATCTTGATGAATGCATTCATGCATGCAATGAGATAGATAACTAGTAAATTGTTCTTCCTCGCTTTTCCTCTCCCAATATCCAAACTGACAATATGTAAATCATCTCTTTTCATAGGTAGTATGAGCGAAAGAGTACGAGAGGTGGCATATTTTACTTTTACCATATGCATGGTAATTCCAGCATTTAGACGCAGAACAATATTTGCTACAGTCATATGAATATGCTTTTAGAGTTACAATTCATGTAACTTCTCAATGGGTAGAATCCTGTCTTAATACATTTCTCCAATTTCCCTAGTCAAAAAACTAGATTAAGGTATTCAAGAATTCTCAAGTTTACAATGCAAGAGTATCTTTGATCTTCTATAGTATCGCATATAAATTTGTATCAAATAATTGTCAATATTTTGCATTCAATAATTGTAGATATTTTTCCTCATAAAATCTATCAATTCTTCTTTATAAGATCCTATGATTTTTACAAAAGAAAATGTCTTTGTATATGACTTTTGTCATGAAATTGCAGAAATATATGAATATCAAATGAATAACTACCAAATAAACTTTAATACAAGTTTTTTGCAGAATATCAATCTAATTGATATGAAGACAATGCATCATATACGTGTCCCTTCACATTGCCTTTTTATTCGTCGATAGATTCTCAGCAATATCTCAGAGGTTCTCAAAAGTCACAAGGTTGAACATTTTTCTTTCTTTCTTTTTTTCCTATTCGATTTGGAGATTGGAAATAACGGCAAATTGATTCGTAGCCAGTGTTTATATAAAGACCTCACCGTACTTATACAACATTTACTGATAGGTGTCTATGTCAACATAAATCACCATTTCGCTAAAGTAGAAATAATCAAATAATGATGAAATTATAATAAAAAACCTTGCCCACTTCTGACAACGGAATGAAAAACATGGCATTTGAATTTCAATGCAAACAACAGACTTTACTGTTCATGTGATTTTTGAATAGAGTTCTGTACATAACTAATGGTTAATGAACCAGACTTTACGAGAATTACCTACATGTTGCATACGTGCTTTCGTGATCCGAGAGTTACGGAATTATGTTTGTATTGCCTTAAATACATTAATCAATATGTAGGATATAAATTATATAAGCTGACGGAAGCCATTTGTCCAACAGTTTTTGTGTGTTTGGTGCACTTTATTTCTTACAAAAGTTTCAGTTTCAATTCAATTTCCATTTATTCCTGTACTTTTTTTTCAAGATTACAATGAACAAATACAGCAATAACACATAGACTTTTATAAAAAAACAATATCCTAAAGGAAAACCGAATTAATTTACTAATATTCAGAGATTTGATTTTTTTTTTTTTAGAATTTAAACCAAGGTCATATTTTCCGCAATTCTGATTTTAATATCTAACTAAAATTATCGTGATTATGATCATTCTTATGAGAAGATAAAACAGTAGTGTCATCCACAAACGTAAAAAATAAAAAAAAAAATCATTCATAAAATATATCAAGATTTTTTTCTAGGGGCCAAGTTTTGAGCCTTATGGTAGTCTACATTGGATATTTGATATGGATGAGAGGTGACCTTAATCATAGAAATTGTTGCCTTTGAGATCAATTATAGAGTTTCAAACCAAGAATAAGCTGGACCGAGCTCGTATACGCTAAATATCTAGTTCATAAAAGAGAGTTTGATGATCAATGGCATTATGGACTATCAATAAATAAGCTATATTATCCTGTTTTTGTGAAAGTTGTTTCATAACTTTATCTATTAGCTGCACAATGGTAAATATTTTTTCCCCTAAAACCAACCTAGGATTAATTTAGCCTAGGATGTTGTTAACTGTCCAAAAAGAAATTATTATTTTTCTTTTATAAACGATCTTTCCTGAAACCTTTGAAATAGAGGGTAACAGTGATAAAGGGCGACTGATAATTGGCATACATAATCTGGATGAAAACTGAATGTGATTTTACGTGTATCTATATAATTATGTATTTTGAGTTTGGCAATTTATACTTTACAACCCATCCTTTTTTAAGGTTTCCGCATATTATTTTGGGGGGTTGTTTTTCGCCAGTTCGAAGTAAATTTTTAAATAAGTATTGTTCTTTTTCTAGTTCATTTTTTTCAACGTTACTTCATTTGTAGATAATGATAAAAATTAGAAAAAAATATGCTAATCAAACAAAATCAAATCAAATCAAATATGTATTTATACAATAATGACAAAAAATGGCTTGATTATCATCTTATTTTTGATGACGTCGTTACGACCAGCATGCACGAGGGAATAATTTGCATAAGGTATAAGATAACCATATATCAATTAGATTTAAATACGCACTAGTATCTCCAACGAAAAAGAGCAGATGATTAAAGCACGTAAAACAGCAGGTGTGTGATGCTGTATATATCTAGGTTTGTACATGATAGAGAAAGGATGTAAGAGAGAGAGGGGGGGGGGATGGGGGCAAGACCGTATCTCAAACTGGGAATCAATTTAGACATCAAACTAATAGAACATTTATGAAGAAAATTGACGTTTATGAGTCCAGTACGAATTTCTCATAACCATACGGCACGTGATATCCGTCGTATGGATAATTGTAAATAATGTGATGGTGTATGGTAAATATGCGTGAGTGGCATGCGTATGTGCGTGTGCATGTTTGCTTTAAGCACGCGTGGCGTTTTCATAAACAGTGAGGAGAGCTTGTCCGTATTATTACGGACGACATTCCCCTCCTGACAACGGCTGTACCCCACCCCCTCCCCGCCCATACCTCCGTGTCGTGGTACATATGTATGATTGATAGAGTCTCGTGTAATTAGGACAAGTGTGGCCACGTTTGATTGACACAGAAAGTTGAAATTTAACAAGATGGTCCATATTGCTAATTGCCCCCGGGCGAGACAGTCGAAAGTCTCGCTCAATCGGGACGACAATAAAAGGCAATTTGAGGGACTGGGATTCTACAACACACACACACACAACTAGCGATTTCAGGGTTGACACTAAATATTGAAAGACGTACGGCTATGGGGGAAAATGGTGTGAATTGGTAAGAAGTAGTCACAGAGAGTCTGGGAAGGTTATATATCACTGATTTGGCTCTGCAAATGATTCCTTTAAGTTCAAAATTCTTTTCCAGATTCAGGAAAATCTATTGTCTGATCAAAAAAATACAGAAATAATTTATAATTTCCTCCACTGGCACACATTATACTACAAAATGATATAAAAACAATTCAATGATATTTACATGAAGAAAGTGTAAAAATACAAAAAAAAATGTAGATATATGGATTCATGATAACATAATAGTACATTAAAAACAGTGGAACTCATTGCATCCTTTCATTCCTTTCTCTTCTTGAAACAAAGACAACATACTCTTAATTAGATCGATAGCTTGAGGAATAGGGCAATAAGCGACTAACATCTAACTACCAGCATGTTTAGCAGTCTAAATACGACTATTTGAGTGGTTTTCTTATACCTCTCATCTTAGATAGTTTATATGCATGGATTTATTTTCATTTTGACGACATATCTTTATTATAGAGTTGATAATACATACAGTATCCATAAATGTGAAACCTGCAACTCCGTAACGTGTTCAAACAGAATACTATTGCAGCAAATCCATTTACTTTTATAGAGATCAAACAGACTGCCTACAAAGAAGCCACTGTTGTACATGTATCATCCCTTTCCTATAACTTCGCTGACGGTAAAACACACAACCTATAGCAGTATTATTTTGTTGTGACTATACTATGATGACATATTTATTGAACTGTAGATGTACCCCCGTCGTATCATGTTTTGTTGAAACTTACTTGATTCATGTTCCTTAAAATATAATGTACTCATGTAAGCGTCATATTACTTTGTATTACTTTATGTCGAAATAAAATCATTTTGACTTGAATTGAATTGAAGTGGTAATTTCTGAGATATATAAATGCTATGATTATTATCATACATTGTGCATTTTCTGGATGTTTGTTGTTCAGAATGTGTTTATGCTTTATCTGCTTTATTAGTACGTGTGTGTGTGTGTGTGTGTGTGTGTGTGTGTGTGTGTTGACGTCAATCAACATTATAGAAAGCATGAAGCCATTCACCTTGGGACAGGAAATGAAGGAATAAACAAACAAAGAGTCAAGGTAGCGAACAGTTTGTTGAATTATCGGTGACGTAATACTTTAACCCTTGTTATCGCAAGATGCGGATGGAGAAAGTTGTTGAGAGAAACACATACACACACCCACATGCACACACATTCACGCAAACACGCATTCCCCAGTTCATTCCTCTTTCGCTGTAAATACCAGCCGCCCTTTCTGCGACTTCCTTTAATCAACACCACGGCAGATAGAGACTTTTAATCTGTCACGTCAGCGCTAGCCCGTGACCCTTCCCGCCTAGAGTTCGCAAGGGGGCCGCCGTGGCGCACGAAGAGTTGTCTAATTCGAAACGTCCACCGGATCGCGGGATGTTACAACTGTGATGCGCGCCAGACGCCAAAACAGCATGACGTCACGAAGATGACTTACGTTTCTCCATTTCTCTGCTGGTTTAAGTTTTCAAATTTCGTTTCCATCGCTTTCCAGCTGATCATAGTCTTTTGCTTGCTTTTTTTTTTCTCTGCTTGATTTGATTACATTTTTTTCAACATCTTCGTCTATATCTACTAGTACTGAAACACCCACAACTCTTTTCCGTGTTTCTTAATATATTCGTCTTAATCATCCTTTAACCCTTCTTATCCTTTTCCTAAACTACATGTACGTCATCTCTGCTTTTCTTGTTTGGATTCTCTTTTTTCATATATCTCCTCCTTATTCTTCTTCCTGGCACTTTTCTTTCCCCTATAAATTCGTATTCCCTTGAATCAGTATCTTGTATCTCATTTCATACAATACCGGGCAACATCATCTGGTATGTGTCTGTGTGTGTGTGTGCGTGTGTGTGTGTGTGTGTGTGTAAGTGTGTGTGTATGTGTGTGTGTGTGTGTGTTTGTTGTATTTTGTACCTTGTGTGTATCGTCTGAGACAGAATAAGTTCGTATGCTTTCCAGTGTTTTTGTGGCGTCGCGGCAAATGCTGCATTACTGCCCTGGGCGACGTTCAACAGACACTCCAACCTTGGCGCAGCCCCAGTTATCGATTTATCACTGTCACACCTAACTGCATACCCACTGACTACAAACATAGCTCTCCCCGAGTTTACCCTTCATACCCTCAAGCAGTTCCCGATGCCTTCAAACGAAGCTGTTATGATTAATAGGGAGCAAGCGGTTAGCGGTCAGTCTTCCTTTGTACGTTTGCGAATGTGCAATCAATAAACATTGTTAGAAAGACATTATGAAATATGAGTGCAATTATTAACATATACGTCAACAAGTTATGATATTCGTTGCAGTCCTTTATCTACAGCAGAAGTTTTGATATTGGTATTTTCCGGCTAACCTATACATTCATGTAAACATGTGAATGCACTGGAAAATAATAACTGAATGTATGAAGAATGTTGGAATGCAATTGAATAGTTTCATATTTAGGTGTTTACGTAACTCAAGACTTAAGCATTGCTGTGTCATAATTAGAAAATATTTTCCTATCTACATCTTTTCTTTCTCTCTCATTTACACTGTTGTTGTTTTTTCTACCCTAGGTCGCGTACATTGCACTAACACAGTCAAGTATTTTCCCACACATACGCAAACACAAACGCACAGAAAAAGATATTCATACGTCTCTCTCTCCCCTCCTCATCTCTCTCTCTCTCTCTCTCTCTCTCTCTCTATTTATAGACATTTCTTTTTCATTTCATCATAAAAGTTACCACACAAATTGCACTTGTAGCATAGATCCAGACATCAATGAATAGTAACAAAGATTTGAAAATTCTGTGTAGGCCTATTTAGACTTTGAATAGTATTTCCTAATACAAAATGGATTAAAATCAGTCTAGAGCATTCGTTACATTCATCATGGATAATTAAGATCATGTGCGGGGAACCTAGAGAAGTTTTGAGACACATCTAAGAGGAGTACCGAAATCACACATAATATTAACTTAATGTCCGGATTTTGACGAAAATATACAGTACGTAATGCTTTCGCATTACTGTTGGGACGAAAATAGAATTGATATCATACGAAAGTCAATGTTAAGCTGAATACTTTACGCGTAACGAAGCAAAATATGGCAATAACAATGAAGGCTATGTAACACAAATTTTTGAACTCCCTGCCACGGAGACCCTCATAGGCTGTACAGCGTACAGTACACTGTGCAGTATCATAGTTATTTTGACGTCTACTGTAGATATTGACGTTAGAGCCGCTCGCTTAATGAACCGTAATTATGATTAATGCGTTGACACAGATACGCTGTTACAGTCAGCTTGTCTCAAACATGAGGGTTCAAGCAGATGGGAAGAGATTTTAATCATACAAAGTATATAGACAGATTATCTTGAGCTATGCCAATGAAATTAGATAATTTATTATATCACAATGTTTAATAATTGCTAAAACCTTCCTGCGTTACTGCGCGGAAAGAGGAACCATACTTAGTGGTACGCTTTCAAACTGTCAGGACTAATTTCTCAAATGTCCCTACTTGTAATTGCACGAATTGACTCATATAATTAATTATTTGTATGTAATGAGATGACTTATTAAGATTTGGAAATCATTCATCAGTCCTCAAAGTTGTTACTGCAGTGAAATGATTTGATAATCCCCTTATTACAGATATTATGCTCTATCATATCTTCCTTCATCCAAAATAAGAATAATTACAATACTAGACAGATGAATAGATTGTATGTCCCAAATTTTGAATACTGCATTACAAGATACACTTTCAAATATACGGGGCCTGTTCTATGGAATGATTTGCCAAATGTAATAAAGTTGTCTAATAGACTTTCAATATTTAAAAGAAGTTACAAATTCTTTCTTGTTCATAAAGATATACTGGAAATTCCAAGTTTAACTCGGTGTATAAGTACCACATTTTGATGACTCTTGCCTTCTAGATTATGTATTGTGTACTTTCTGTAGTATAGTTTTTCTCGTATGTATTGCATCAATGTAACTATTCTTTGCTGTTATATTTGGGATCAGCCATAGAAAGACCAACGGTCTATGCTGATCCCCCCACAAACTGAAATAACTGTTTTTATGTTGTGTTTGTCTGTTGTGAAATTGTTGTAAGTTGGACATTTTTCTTGTATTCTCCGAATGTTCTACTGTGTATTTATTGTTCCTGTATTCTTTGTAAATGCTTTCTATCAGGATGTGGAAAATAAATGAATTGAAAAAATAAAAGTGACAAATGAAAAAAATCCTCTAGGGATTCATTTAAGAGTACATTATATACCTCTTGTTGTGTGAAATCTATTTGCTTCAGAATGGCCTCACATTCAAGTAATGTGCAGTTCAATGTTTCCACGTTATCATGCCTGTATACAGTGACGGGGCGATCGTTAAAGGCCCGTTAACTATCGCCCCGACACTGTACAGGCATGCACATTACTTGAATATGAGACCATTCTGAAGTAAATAATTTTCACACAACAAGAGATATATAATGTACTCTTAAATGGATCCTACAAGAATTGGAACAATCATCCCCTAGCATTCCCACTGATTCCCACTGATTAGGTACTAGCCATCCCCTTTAAGACCTTATAGAAATACAGTCGTTCTCATTTATATAGTTTATCGCTGCCCCACATCCTCCCCGGCCAGAAAAGTAAATAATATGCTGTAACCCCATTCCCTACCCAAAATATTGACCTTTTTCGAGTAACATACATTCAGAGAGTGCAAGAAAAATAAGTTCAGCAACAAGGGTCAACAATGTCATCTGTATATGGGTGCCACCTAAAATGACCATTTGTGGGAGAAATTTCATAACTTGACCATGCAGCCGTTCTGCCACTCCACCGCTCCGACTGAGTTGCGGTATTCCTTCAGATACAATGCGCGGCAGCTTAGCAACACGGGTGGTGTAATAGTAGGTTACCATGAGTCTCTATTCCCATGGGAGAGGAAAATGGAAAACGCCAAAGGACGCAATTGTCCGCAGCATCCGTAACTGTCTGTAAATGTCCGTAAGCGGTCGTAAGTGTTGTCATACGTTAACTTGCGGTTAATTTCGGATACTTACTGTGGACGGGAATAAACGCAAATGGACGGGAGGTAAACTTATTCGCGGATGGTCTGCGTCCAAGCTGCTGATCGTTACGTTCAGTTACGGTTACTTGCGTAAGTCTGCGTCCGTGGAGTCCCTCTGCGAAATTTTGAACATTTCAAAATTTCGCAGGCTTGGCCCCGTCATTTTGCGTTTCTTTACGGATTAGTTACGGACAGTTACGTCTACATACGACCCTACAAATGCCTGCGTCCACGCTGCGTCCCCATCCGTCCACTCATCCGTATCTATCCGCAGCGGACGTAACCCATCGTAAGGCACTGTGTGACTGGGGCATCATTGAAATGGACGTAATTCTAACACCCTTTCTGAAACATTTTGAACCAATACAAAATATATTACATTGTGGAGGACAAATAAGTCGTCATCTTATTTATATGGTTGCCATGTGAACACCTAACGCAACATAATATGGTGCACTGAGAACATGTAATGCAAATTCATTCGTGATATAATTTATCACATCTCTTCAAGGTAAAAAGAAAAAGCAAAGAAAAAGAGAATGGACTTTCAACAGGCACACTTGATTCAATTACCGAATCTTTCCTCCTAAAATGAAAAAGAGAAATCAAACACCATAAAGAGAAAAACAATGAAAGGTAGGAAGAAGAAAAAGAAGAAGGATGAGGAGGAGGAGGAGGAGGAGGAGGAGGAAGGGGAGAAGGGGCAGAGGAAAACATAAGATGGAGAAAGAGATGGGAAAATGTAAACAACCCGCCTTTCTCTAGTCCTCTATTGTGCGCTGTCTATTTTTATTTCTTGGTCTTTTTTTTTTCTCTCTCTCTCTTGAAAATTGCATTTCCGACGGAATTCCGCCCTAATGGCATTGTACCGCTTTGAGATACGATTCTGGAAACTCGAGAAACGGAAGTTTGGACACATGGTGACGGTTTTTGGTCGTATGTCAGAAGTTTTTGTTAACACAACAAAGGCAGGTTATAAGTCCTTCTCCCGATGAGTTACCGAAATGTTCAGAATGCCATTGACAAACTATGCATTCTAGATTTGGCAAATTTTTATTTGTTTGGGGTTTTTTCAGTCTTGCAGCTACATTTTGAAAAGAAATTCATATTATACTGTATGCTGCCGATAAAAATCTATATGGATGGCCTTCATTGAGTTTGTGTCTGATGATTTTACACGAGGCGGGTGGCGTCATTGGCATACCTTATAAAAGCACATTTCTTTGGTTTATTTCAACTGAGGTATTAGTCGAATGTAATCGAAATAGAGAAACATTATGGGAAACGTATACTCAAGCGTGATCTGCGGTCTACACAATAACCGAAATAATGTCCACTCTTGCCAGGCGTCTAGCGGAGAAGGTTACCTTGAAACGGCTGGAAGTCTGGATAAAATGAGTCAATGAGTGAATAATGACGTCATAAAGGGGGGAAAGAGTTCATGAAGAGGGGGGACCATCTGGTTTGCTGGATTGTAGGGATTGTGTGGGGCTATTTTCGGCGTGCCATTGAGCCTATTTTTAGCGGGAGAAAACAAGAAGCAGATGGGAGACCGTGTCATCACGTCTGGGGGTTGAACACACCGGATGAAGGGAAAACAAACTGATTTAGTCTCAAAGTCTAGTCTCATTTCCTAGTCCAGGTAAAATGCTGGTGGCTTATGTTTTTATATATATATACATATATATATATATATATATATATATATATATATATATATATATAAACATAATTTGCCACATTGTAATCGCTCTATTATGATACATTTATTGTTCACACACACAAACACACAAATAATGTATATGTATATGAGTACCTGAATATAAGAACGACCCAAGTCCAAATTTGGCTATCGCGTTTGAAAGCCATTTACGTAGTCATGTAAATACAGATAATCATTCAAGTGACTGTTTTATATTCAAATTTGAATTAATAACACCCCAATAACCGAAAACACATCAAGGGAGTATGGATTTTTTTTTTATTAATTTCCATTTTTCCTAAATTTTCTCTAATGGACTTGGGTCGTTCTTATATTCATATACTCATATATATATATATATATATATATATATATATATATATGTAAATACATATATATACATAAATTAAGTGTATAAACATGCCTGTGTGTGTGTCTGTGTGTACCTCCTCGAATAAGACTGAGAGAGTCGAAGCCCGATTTTCTTTAACCTATTTTTGCCTACATTACAAACACTTTCGCAAAATTTACCACATGGGAAAATCACAAACAATCATTGCGAGTCTATTCATAGGAAACTCTCTAATACAACGATTTGGCACAAAACGTAAATCTTATTTACAATGAAACATTTGCCTCATTTGCAGTAATAAACATACCTTGCCATTACATAATACCGATACGACATTGTACGAGAAGAACATGGAATTTATGTTGGGTCACAGTATGTCTGTCTCACGATAATTATACTATACTGAAAATGTTTGTGCCGTGCAATACATTCAGCCGAATTGTTTAGTTTTCCACATAGAAGTGATCATCATATACACATACAGCTAAAATAAACATAGAAAGCATATGGTCTAATATCAAAGTAGAAAGCACAAAGGTAAGCAAAGTGTTACACGTTTAAATAATCTTTTGGTTTTGTTGTTGTTTTGTTTTTTCCCAAAAGACGCGCGTTATCATTATTCGTGCACTTGCTTGTGTATCAAAAAGTTGTAGACGTTATTACATGTGCTGTGCTGTTTTCGTTTTTTTTTTTTCCGTGGGACGTCTCGTTTTCCTGAAAGAAAAAAAGGAAAGACAAATGACATGAATGCCGAAAGGAAAGTGTTCACCTACAGTGGCTGGGATCAGCACAGCATTGCAAAGTATGATACGTAGAACTGTGCCACAAGTCCCTCGTGGGTGCCGCTTTGCTAAACATGCAGTCTCGCCGGCGGGGTCGGCTGGTATTGGGTCAAACATTCGTTCGTCCTGCTTTTTTTTTTCTTTTTTTTTCCCACTCGTTTTAATTCGGGAGTAAATTTACGTCGCAGAAAGATGGAGAAAATTCTGCTCCAAGCGGATTAAAAAGTCGTAATTACCCAGCATTGACTGTCAGTATACGTCTCATATTATATTCATCGCGTGGGCGGAAGAGCAAATAAATGTAATGATGAAGGATGACAAGCACGAAAAAAATAATGTACATTTTTTTTTTTAATGCAAGATCACCCTAGCTTAGCAGATTTCGAAGAATTAATTACAATGGAATCCAAAAACTTATCTCTAACAGATAAAAGGCACTACTTTATTCTAGTAGACTTTTCCCCATGACCTCCTATTAAAGGCAAAGTTGTTTAATAAGATTAATAACGTTACGACAACAAACTTTGAGTGGCAGGAATTGAACCAGATTCTTTTGGGATAAGTGATGGTAACCTAATTAACGAAGAGTCGGTGATGGAGCACATAATACTGAGAAAATTAATACGTAACATCTACCCAACATTTGTGTGTGTATGTGTGTGTGTGTGTGTGTGTGTGTGTGTGTTTGTGTGTGTGTGTGTTCATGCATAGTGCTATTACGAGAGTATACTATAAAAAAAAATGCCATCAGTCACCACTCGTTCGCTTCAGCCACGCTTGTCTCGATAAGTTTTTGAAGTTCAACTTTATTTTTTTTTTTCATATACATGTAGTTTGTTTACTTTCTGTAGTTTTTTTTTTTTTTTAAGTAACGTTGTTTTACATTAAAGAGAGTAGTGATAAAGAACGACATGGGAATTTACTCTAGAATAACTCAATCACACAACGATAACTCAATTCGGAGAATATTTTCATTTAAACGAAACAAATGTGGGCGGTCAAAGTAACGGTAATATTGTTTTGTCAGAACATGAATTATGTGCTAAAAAAATTGTCTCTCCAAGTCGAATCTGATATTCAGTCTCGGATTTCTAAATTTGGGTACTTTCCTTTTTTTCGCTTTATCCAAATACGGTTCATTTTGGCGCCGAAAAGTCCCTTCAAAGGGACAGTGATTAATATGGACCATAGATTTCAATAAAAATGATAAAATTTGTGATTTTTACGTACATTCTGATGACACTTGCTGATTAACTGCGACAAGGGAAAAATTGTACGATCAGTCTTCATTTCCTCTGTGCATAAACATTCAAACTTATTGTCAGTGATTGTGGAAAAAGCTCGCAAGTCCTGACATTAAGTGTGATATATCCTGGTTTGTCATTCGTTTGTGCTCTCAACTTGCCTATACTGATAGGGATAAATATAAGGTATATCAATGTATGGAACTGAATGCATCCTACTTCCCAGAAATTCGTCCTCATGACAAAAGCAAAAACAAAACAAAAAAGCAGATGAACTATCAAAAATGCATACTAATGTAGAGTCTATTAATTGGCCTATTTTCCTACTACTTGGTAGAACAAAACCGCGTGCAGGAAGCGTACTGTCTCAATTTCTAGGGACATAATTACGCATTTCCTGATCTGTGATTAAATATTTACATATAGATCATAAGAAGTTAAACCAAATTAAAAGGGCTCAATTTCCGATTAGTCTGACAATATGGCATTTTCTTCCAAGCCAGCATTGTTGATATGTACCACTGGAGTTTCCTTGTGCCGACGAACACAACGCTCGCAAAAAGTTTTTTTCCCCCGGGGCAATATTATCATAAGCTTCAGGTCTTTGCCTTCGTTTACTGTTTGTATTGCAGTACCTTGCGTTATCTCGCGTTAAACCACTGTATAGAGCATAAAATGATCTAAACAAACAGAAACACAATGCTTAACGCATGGACGCCGATTAACTGATCCATTATTAAACCCCTGTCTACATTTTTGGAAGAAGCTGCATCGTAATTAGAGCCTGATCGACCGATCGTGCTGCGCAGCGAGCGGCCTCATTTCGAAGGTGTCGCCGCTCGACCCAACGTCGTCGTCGCACCATTAAACTCATCTTAACACTTTTTTTTTTTTTTGGTCAAAGCGTTTGATGTGCGTTTAGTAATGAAATTGGGCCCTGTCATCGAACCAGCCAATTGTTTCAGAAACAAAGAAGACGTAACATGTTGCTTGAAAGAAAAACACTATTTGGTAATTTCGAGAAAGTGTAACGTAGGGACGTATTCTATGGTTACAATAGTTCTTTTATTTTGTGACACTTTTCTTATGATTTCTGATGCTTTCAATGCTTATCAAAGCTGTGCTTTGATTATTGAAAATACTGGATATAGTTTATATTATTCATTTTGGTAATTTCAATTACGGACTGACCAATTGAGGAAGTGTCTCACATATGTAAAAACAAAAAAACAGCCAGAATAAAGCATTAAAAAGAAATAAATAGAAACTCATCGCCATCATCATGATGTCTAACCTTTTACCTAACCTTAGCATATGATAAACAGAACAGCAAGGTTCAGATGCTACAAAACACGGCAATATCAGAGCTTGCTTTTAATTGGATGGCGAGACTTTGACGCAACAATGATCTGAACTGAAAGTGGACTGCAACGGACTTTCCATCAGAATACTTTGTCAAATATGTAGTACGTTTCATTGCATTGACAGGTACGTTTCCAGTAATTTTGAATAATGGAGAGTGCCACACAGTGAGGCGTGTCATTGATACGCTTCAGTGACTTCCAAATAGCGCTACCGTCAGACATATCTTATCAAATTTATGCTACGCTACTCCGACGGGTAGGAGAGAATCCCTCCCTCTTCTTACACTTTCCGAAGATGTGAAATCTTATCCATCAACCCAGTATGCATCCGTGTCGAATGCCCAAGGTCACATTTCGTGGTATTTAGGAGAAGCGATGGCATGAAAACTACCATTCATTCCATCCATGTCCCCCTGGGTTGTGGGCTGTTTTCATTCATTCCATCAGCCAACATGCCCGACGCCTCACTTACGCGAAATCTTAAGTAGATATAGACATGTTAAGCACGAGCAGTCCGTATTGTGATGAGTTGCGTAAGTGGCAACTTTACACAAATTCTTCACCCACTAATCGGAATAGAGGGGGTGGGGAGGGGTGGAGAGTCAACATGGCTACAGTATGTGGTCGGGCCTAAGGCTTATCAAGAATGCAGGACGTGTCAAGGCGATTAATATCTTTGTCTTTTCCGGAAGTAAGCGAACGGTTACATCGGCATAATCAGCATAATCATTCTATGTTTAGAGTTAAGTCTACCCTGTGTTTAGTTGAAAACTTGGACGTTTCCGTCATGAATTTTTGACCTATAACGTTCCTTGCAAAGGATCTTTCATGGAAAGGGAAGAAGAAAAAGATGTTGCTGATCTGTAAAGATCCATTTAAATTCTTAAAGGAGAAATCCGGATGAATTTTAGACACTGGGTACAGACTTTTAGAATTTATAGTGATTTGGGTAAGGAATAAGAATATTTTCAACATCTATAACAAATCACAGTGAACGAGGATGATGATATAGGAGCTGCACCACTAGAATACATGAGTGGGGCTCAAGGAATCAGAACAAAAAACGAAAGCATGCATAAATAATTCTACATAGGTGACCTTGTTAAGCAAGCGGTATTGTAAAGGAATGACATTGCTACATTTAGAAAATATGTGAGGCTCCTACTCGTGCATTCTTGAGGTGATACCCCCCCCCCCCCTATTCTTATGGTGAAGCTGCTATGTCATCATCCTTATTGAAGGTATATATTTTGGGTTTTTGAGAGTATTGATTTCTCTGCCCAAGGATCACAATTAATTCCACAATTCTAAGCAAGCAGCCGTCGAATTATATACTACATTATGTGAAATTATGAAAATCGCCTGGACTACCCCTTTAGGGAACCACGCAAAGCTCATGCTAGTCTGTGGACGAACTGTTAGTATTCGGCCCACTCGTTCTTCCTGTCGCTATACATTATGACAGACTGTTTGTTCGGTTATTAAATTCTCCTTAGACACATTTTCAATATCGATGATCTTTTCTTTTCGTTTTTATTCCTCGGCGATTTAAGTAGAAATACAGCAGCTCTATCAACATCGGGCAATTTTGAAACAATCTGAAACATTTCTGATGATATATCTCGAATACATCATGCTACAACAAGGAAAGACAATCAATCGATTGTCTATGATGAATTAACTCTGGATTTCTCGTGAAGTCACGGGGTCACATATCTACGTGCAACAACGTTTACTGAACATTCGTGCCAATTAGGATAGCCGACTGTGGTGTATGCACAATCCATCATGGCACATTCCGGACTATTTACGTGAAACACACACACACACACACACACACACTCACGCACACATCTGATTCATTCACGTGCTATCTTCATCTTTGCTATGTGTCTTTTGTGACGTCACTATGCACTCCACTGGTCTAGTCCCACCAATTGCTTGTCTCCAAGTGAACAAAAAATATATAGTATTTTTGTATCATTGTTCAAATCGTACTTTTAAGATCCTACATCTTTGTCCTCACATTTTACTTTCTCCCTCGTTATCATTCATTTTTCAAGTATGTTGAATTTGTATTGCTTTCCTGTTGAGACGGATTAATCAAGGTAGGTGGAAAGTGTAGCGATATACATAGTACTTTACAATTTGTTCCTTTATTTATGAAATCCTGTTCAGTGGTTGGCTTACATAATCGTCATGTAACCAATATCAACAATGCTTTGATTTCCTTGATGTTGAAGACAAAATGCAGATCGAGAGAAAATATGCTTTACGGAGACGCAATATCCATGGTGCATGTATATTTCATTATATACCTCATTTGATGAAACTTTGATTATGATTGGTCGGAGGTGCAGTCAATAGTTTTTCGGTATACCGCCTAGCAGTCATGTAGTGATATTTTCTAGATGCGCGTATCTATATTTGCGCATTACGAAATGATACTTTACGTTATTTCTCTGACCGGTAACTCATCAACTTCATTTTCAAGGACTTAATTTATCATTTTGATATCTTAAATTAAGTGGGAGGCGGTATAAAAGACAAGATGTTGACTGCGTTTTTTCCCCTTTATGAGGGGTCACAGTAAAAAAAAAAAACTTGCCCTTGGTGATTTCTCAACAGTGACTATGCCCCTCGACTTCGTCTAGGGACACATCACTGTTGACAAGTCACCTCAAGGGCAAATAGTTTTAACCATGTTCCTCGAAGCAGTCAATATTTGATTACTATATGCCATGGATATTACGGCATATAGATGTTGGATTGAAGTTAAGTGAGTTGAACTGAATTGATTTAAGTTGAGTCTCATAATTTTACGAAAACAACCAGATCCATTTAACATCATAAACAAAATTGAAATCATCAACATTCAATTGGAAACATAGAAACTAGCTAGAAAGGTAAATGCAACGATGTAAATGTATGAGCAAATAAATAACACAAGGCTATTTTCAAGTAGATAAAGGATTCAAAGCTTAGGATACCGACTAATAGAAGTGCGATGGATATGCGATCGATCAGTGTCTATTCTTTGTAATGGGGTATGGGTATCGGCCTCAGAGATCACTGTTTTAAATCGCGTCACTCTCAACAGACTGTTCTTCCTTGCCGGAATAGGTAAACAATGTCAAGTTAACGAGTTTACTGTCTTTTTATTTTAAGATACTTCGGAGGATACATTGAAGAAGGGAGAGAAGAGAAAGAGAGAGGGAGATTGTGTGTGTGTGTGTGTGTGTGTGTGTGCGCGAGATACAAACAGACAGACGGGGAGAAAGAGAGGGAGACATACCCTGCCCCCCCAAGGAAAAACGCAGTATCTAACATTTTTGGCGATTTTCACTTTTTTGCATAAATATAGTCAGTGGGCAATCCTTCTTCATATGACATATTCAGATTTTTGAAAAAATGTTTAGAAAGCCACTTTTCCGTAACTGCCAAACGCAGTATCTACACTCAACTTGCACTTTCCCCAAGGAAAAACGCAGTATCTACATGATGAATATTTCCCCAAGGAAAAACGCAGTATCTACAAAGCTAGTCTTAATTACCAGACACTGTTATTTATATATGTGAATACTTTGCCGGTTGTTCTGTAATTTGAACGTAAATTACTTTCTTTAGATATACTTGCTCAATAATAAAACATAATGTTCAAAATATCTAACCGAAACAATACTGATTAGTAAATATTTTGATGAGATCGTGATCCTAATATAAAACACAGTGTGTGATTAAGACTAACCGAGTGCACATTATGATACAACACAACACTGACAGCTTGCAGCTAGCTGCACAGCTGCACGGATGCTGTACGTGCAGCAGTCAGCACAGGGCCCGGCTAGTCAGCATACAGTGGGAGTGTGTACTTGGAATAAAACAAAATGTTGTCGTGGGGAAAATTACTCGTGAGCCTAGCCCTCAAGAAAAATTTATCTGCAGATAATGAGTAAGTTATTCAAAACTATTTCAATATTGAAAGAATAAAGCTGATTGTTTGTCACACGAAGCGAAGTAAACACAATGCATGTTTGTCACACGAAGCGAGGTAAACACAAATGCATACATTTGTGTTTACTTCGCTTCGTGTGATAAACGATCAGCTTTATTCTTTCATATTCTACCTCAATGAGGAACATTATCCGTACTATAACTTGTTGTGAAGTAACTTTGTTAGGCCTAGACCCTTGTCAAAATTCCTCAGGCTCCGAATCCGAAAGTTTCTTCGAAAGGCAATAGATCTATTTGTGTTGTATCGGATAAACGTCAGGTTATGTAACATGTTAGTATGTTACACCCTCCCTTGGCCTTAGATCTAAGTCTAGGCCATAGGCATAGGGCCTAAGTCTTTTAGACTTGTCTAGACAGTTAGGCTATGCCTAACGTTTGAGTCTTGCGTCTCTTTTCTAATGTTAGACTTAACGTTAATCAGAACTTTCAGGGTCCGTATTCCGAAAGTCTAAAGAAAGGTCTAGTGTAGGACTTGAATAGGCCTACTCTAGGGCAGGCCTGTAGTAAGAAGTCTAAAACTTAACCACTTTTTAGAATCCTAAGTCTAGTGAAGTGTCAATGTTCAATTATCTACGTTAAACTTAGGTTCAATCCAGAAGGAATAGGCCTAGAGAGCGGATGTCACTTCATTCTAGACCGGTTCTAGATGTGTTTTTTTTTTTTTTTTTCTAATCAAAGAGTCCTGGCTCGTGTAGGGCTTAAACCTTCTGCAGTTCTAACGTTAGGCTATTTTTTTTTTTCTGTGAGCATCGTGCATGTACGGTATAGCCTGAGGCGGTAGACTCGTGTAGCCTGCTGGGCTACGTAGCCAGCCTAGAATAAACGATATAAAAACTAGACCTAGTCTAGATCGATCTAGGTCCAGACATCCGATTTAGATTTATTTTGGTCTAGACAGACTGTAACCTAGACTGTACAGATCTAGATCTAGTATTCTAGATGCTAGTTAGCGGCTAGACCATGTAGCATCACATTACAGCCCTGGCAAGCTTCATATTAAACACGTATCGACGTAACGTTAGGCCTACAGCAAGATCGGTCTGGGATACACTTTTAAGCAAAACGTTCCAAGAACGATCTGTTATTTAATAATCTTATGAAGCCTACTCTGTAATCAGGGGATAAATGGGGGGGGGGGGGATGGAGGATGCATCCCCCAGGGCCAGAGAATACTTGAACAATGTACATGCATACATAATTATGGCAGAAGATTAATCCTAGTCATTCCGCTGTAGATACTGCGTTTTTCCTTGGGGAAATTCGTTCCATTGTAGATACTGCGTTTTTCCTTGGGGAAATCAGTCAATTGCGTGGAGTTTCCCCAAAGTATCTACATTTTCATCAATAACTGAAAAACAAAACAAAAACACAAAATGAGATTTTCCAGGAAAATTGGTAGCTGGATAGACTAAAATTCCACAATAAAGGAATTTTTCAAAAGAGTATATTTTCCAGGGGCTTTGGCAAAAAGATAAAATGGTGAATATCTCGGTTGTTTAGAAATGGAGCTGGATGTAGATACTGCGTTTTTCCTTGGGGGGGGGGGGGTACCAGTGCAATGATATAAGTCTTACCGACTCCTCACCAAAGCTTTTCACTCTCGTTTCTTTCACATGCCATGAACTCGGTCAGGGCAGACAGTGGTCTCAAATTGCTCGGTTGTGATTGAAGACTCGCTGATTGGTAGAAAAAAAAAGAAGAGGGGGGGGGGGGGGTAAATCCGCCTGTGAAAGTGGACTGGAACATGTAAACAATGTCTAGTTATCTCTATTGACGGGCTAGTCTCCGGCGGTCTCTACAGAGAATGAGGAAAAGAAGGAAGAGAATGAATGCACCTCTAGATCTGAACAAACATGGGACCTGAATAACGTTCAACATAATACCGTATAAACATTACCTTGAATTTGAGACGTGAGACGATCCCGGGCAGGGATCAATGTCGGCGGACCTGCACAGGACAGCCCTTCCAAAGCCTATAGTGCAGTTTGTTGTAGATGATAACACAGACGTGATTCGTTAGGGATAATTATTTTTCGCTTTGCATTGATGTGTTCAATTGATGATAAACAACGCAATGCTGGTACGACCGACGACCGAATTCCCCCCCCCCTCCTTGTGTCACATGTTACATGATGGTTGTGTTTGTATCTTGTTATAAGGCATCAAGTTTTACATCTCCATATTCACAAACATCAAATACGTAAAGCAGGGAACTAATACGCCCAAGCCATTTTGCTTCAATTATTTGCCTTTCTCTTAATTTAATTTGATTGAGTTTGGACGAAGAATAAGAACCATAGTCGCCAGAGCACTCTTTAGACAGGAGCTAAGACTATTTTTTTTCGGATCATGGGTTCTCAAGGCATACGTTTATCTTTAAGTCTGGTTGAAGATAAAAAGTGATAAAATCGATTGCTATAGTATTATTCCTGTTCGACAATTGGTGGTATAAAAGTGTTCCAAACTACACTGTAATGCGGTAACACTCATGATTATGTATTCTGTACAACAATGTGTATCTGTGTGTCTTTAATTTAATGTGAAAATCTGTATTTTTACCCTTTAGATGTTTAATAATCGATTATGATGTAGTAAAAGGTGTACGTATTATTGTCAAACACATTGCAATGCTTAATTTCATTGTCTTCTGTGCCTGCCCTAGGTACCGCTGCAAGAGAGTCCTCAGCTATCCATGTCTCATCATGTCCTCACTAACATTCACCTCCCCCCCCCCCCGTGGCCCTTTTCCCCGATGTCTTTCTTTCTTTCTTAAGTCACGCGATAGGTACAATAGCGGCATGACCCTTGCCGAGAAATTGCATCGATCGGCGGATCAACATCGATGACAGCATCCTTGTTATTGCAACCTCCTCCTCGTGTTACCCACTCTCCTACAGTTTCCGAGGTCGTTGGGCGGAACTCTATTGAGCTTATATGGACTCGATATAATATGAGACGCTGATTGTTTCCTGTAGAGGTTAAAGGAGACCCCCGATTGAGCTTCAGACTTTTGCATCTTAAAAAGTCTGATAAATCGGTTACAGTGGGTACAGAATATCAGAATGTATAGTGATTGGTATGAGGAAGAAGAATGTTTGGCAAGAGAATATTTAGTATATGGTTGAAGGTTGAGTTTTTTTTTTTTCAATTTTCTTCAGTTTGTCTCCCTCTAACAACTAAAATTTGTAAGATCGCAACTGCTGATCTGTATACATGTAGGAAAAAAGGAATGACGGGACTCGAACTTGCCATCTACTGCTTTGCGGGCCACAACTCTACCACCAGGCTATCCTTGGTTGCCGGCAATGACACGATGAACTTGGAACAAATACGAGTACCCAAGCGCATTATTATGTTAAGTTGTCCAAGGCGGACAAGGCATTACTACCAGAAAGCAGTACATGACAGGTTCGAGTCCCGTGGTTCCTTTTTTCCGACATGGTCAGCAATTGCGATCTTACAAATTTCATTTGTTAGAGGGAGGCAAACTGAAGAAAATTATTTAAGAAAAAAACTCAATAAGTATGTGTTCAAAATTCATAAGAAATCGCAAAGAATGAAGCAAAGATAATGACATAGTTGCTTCATCATACGAATGCATGACTTGCCGGGTGCTCAAGGAACCAGAACAGAAAAAGAAAGTACGCGTAAGGTCTTCACTTGTAAAGTTGTTAAGCAAGTGAAATTGAACATCGCTGCATTACTGGAATATGTGAGCCTCTTCATGATAATGTCATAACCCTTGTTCAGTATTATGTTTTAGGTTTTTCAGAGTATCGGTTTATTTGTTTAATTAAAGACTGCAATAAATACTACCAATCTATACATGGAGCCATCAATATTCATGTACTACATTATGTAATGGTCTTGGATGTCCCTTTGAAGTCAGACTGTATTTTTTTGCTCTCGCCAATGCATTTCGAAGAAAAAATTAAAACGAATTTGGGCTCTGTTTATTCTTTGTATGATTAACAAATTAATCCAGTTAAAACGTGTATCATGTATCATGGCATTTGACATCAAGCATAGAACAGATGCAAGTAGGAAATCATGTTAGGTGTATGTGTGTGTGCGTGTGTGTGTGTGTGTGTGCAGTATTATGCATGTATACGCGCATGATGGTGATGAGCATTACTATAGTATTATAATAACATTGCGCCATTTATCTGTAAAATGAAACAAAACAAATATAAAAATGTATGATATTCGTATAATACAAAAATACACATGTATGTATGTGTGTGTACCAGTGTATGTCTGTATTTATAGTTATGTACAATATCATTGTTCATGATCGCCACTGCAGGATGTTTTTAGCATCTCATATAGGCCTACTTTGACGCCGCGCTTCTTTTCGTCGCCCCGTGCCACTCCCGGCCGAGCGCAGGTGCTCGTGTAATTTATTGCGACGCGATGGCGTGAGGTCGCGAGGGTTTTGTTCCGAATAAATAGATTATCCATATCGTTTACAGACCCTTTGACGGACTCTTTTTGTCGGCGAATTAAAGTCCGATCTTTGCATACATTATTCATCGCATATTTAGGCAAAGGTGGGGGATGGTCATTTTTGATGGCGATGAAAAATTGATGCAGGCTGGGGGCGATAAAACACGGTGGAAAATAGGAGGAAGCTCATTATTCGCATTTGATGAGGTAGAGTAACCTTGCTTGTATACTTGTATTTCTCTGGGGCACATTGATTTGGCCCTGCAAATAGGTAATTATTTGGTGAGTTCGTCCGTTAAATTCCGGGTGCTTTTATGATTATTTTTTAATCAATTTCATTTTAACCTCATCTTCCTCTCTCCCTCTCTCTCTCCCTCTATTCTTCTCTTTCCTACTCTCTCTGTGTCAATTTATCTATTCATATTATGCAGGTGTTATACCTATGCCTATCTAACTATATATCTATCCATCTATCTATCTAACCAACCCAGTTATCTGTCTATCTACCCATTATTTTATCTACCTTTCTCTCCATCTATCTACCTACCCACCTATCTATCTATCTATACTTACTTACCATCTATCTATCTATCTATCTATCTATCTATCTATCTATCTATCTACTTAACTCCCTATGTCTGCCGATCTTTCTACCTATCTATATACCTACCTACCTATCTATCAATCTATCTACCTATCTATCTTCGTACCTGCCTTCTACCTATCTACCTACCTATCTATCTATCTATCTATCTATCTATCTATCTACATATCTATCTATCTATCTATCTACATATCTATCTATCTATCTATCTATCTATCTATTTATCTATCTATCTATCTATCTATCTATCTATCTATCTATCTACCTACCTACCTATCTATCTACAGTACTTACCTTCCTACCTGTATCTATCTATCTACCTACCACCCTATACCTCCTACCATGGACCTATGTTAACAGTCCATGCTCCTATCTATCTACCTATCTATCTATCCATCTATCTATGTATGATTACTGCACTGCTACCTTCCTCCCTCGCCTTAATTCCTCTGTTACTCTTTCCATCTCTCGCTTCGTTTCCCTCCCATCGCTCTCCCTGTAAACGAAGTGTCATCCTGTCTTTCGCTTACAGATAATCTATTTTGGCGTCTTTTTTTTTTCTCCCCGTGTTCACTACCACACTTCTGAGGCACGTAAACAAACGACAGAGAGAGAGACACACGCACACACACACACAAACACACACACACAAACACACACACACAAACACACACACACACACACACACACACACACACAAGGACAAACAAGGAGGCATTTACACGGTACTGTGTCCATATTGGCCTTTATTTTACTTTATGTCTTTACTGGCCAAGAAAAAATCAACTTAGAAATACTTGAGCATTTTTTACTGCATTTGAAAAATCAAAGGGAAATTTTAATACAGTTGAAAGTTAGTCTGAAAAGAAGCAGTATAATTTTTTTTAGAACAGCAATGAAAATGTGATCAAGTTGGATTAAAAAAATAAGGAAATTATGACAATTTGAAATTTTGCTAATTTCAGAAAACAGTTCTTGAACAGTCAATATGAATAAACAAAATAGCGAATTGAGGATGTCATCTTCTCACAACTTTTCACTCTATCAGCTAATTTAGGAATGATAGGTAATGCAGAAGATGGATTTTACTAGACTTTAAACTAAACATTATCTTTCTAAGTATTACGAAACTCATTGACGTATTTGTTATTTAAAAATTACAGGAACCATGCAATGCAATTACTGTTGACATTTAAATTAATTTGAAAATCACTGATTAGCACCTATGTGGCCAAAGAATATCGATATGTCATAACCGTATTAATATACCATTTGTTATTCTTTATATTACTTGAATACACTGAACAATAGCGACAATAACGAAAAAAAACACAATCTTAAACCTCCCAAACCCAGTGTCAATGACATTATCTCAATCACTCTCAGAGTAGTATCAGTAATGGAAGACATTGGCATGACTGGAATGAAGTCTATTCGTAGTAAATCAAAGTGTAATCTTTCCCACCATATCCTTTTGTATCGTTCATCAACTTATGCGGATGTTCAAACTACGCGCAATTACGCACTGCAAAAGCGAATCACGCATAATACGTGACGGCTTCTTTCCGTTTCTAATAACACACGCACGGATGCGCATGAAATCCGTCGCTCTCTCAGCGCACAGACCACACTGACGTCATCAGGCGCGTTGGAGCGCAAAATCCAGCGGTACTTTATTTCCCCTCGTGTCAATCGCGCAGTACATCTCTAACGCAGATAGTATGTGAGCGCGAGCTGGGGTCATGGGGGAAAGGAAACTTATAATCAATTTAGGGACTGCATGGGCATGATCCCGTGAAAGCGTGGTAGACATCAAGGCTAGAAGCATACAATACTGTTTTCAATCGCACGTTTACTGGTGATATGAATGATGGTTTTGCGGCGGGCAAAGTGGCTACATTAGAACATTGTTTCCATGTATTACGGAGGCGCAATGATGCTTAGATGTTGTATAACACACGGTCATTGATTTAAACATAACATGAATTCTGCAGTTACTCTTAGATAGTTGCATAACACGGTTGATGCTTCTCGTCATGTAAGAGATGGCAGGCACTGAAGAACCCCCTTTCCCACCCAACGAAGAAGAAAATCGGGGAAAAAACACAACAATAGTCCAAAATGATAATTATGGTGTAATAAATCCAGGATATACACAGCCTCTGTAATTTCGATAATTATCATATGCCTTCTTATAGAGAGCATTACCATCAGTGGTAAAGACGAGGTAGATGTCACGGTGATACCACAAGTCACGTGGGAAGTCTGGCCCGGCTCGGATATATTCGAGAATCGCCGTCAAGAATTGTGTATAGTTTTAACACTGGTCTCTGTGCAAGTACACACACAGCCGAAGAATGGCGATTGGAGTCGATTGTTACCGATGAGCGTACATTCGATTCGATGCACATGTATAAAAAATACGCTGACAGGTGCAATTCGTGTTTTCCGAATGTACCTCGTTGGGCAACGAATGAATCGCTGTCAATAATTTTAATCTGTCAAACACTAAGTCCTCCTCAGAAAGTTCCTGTTATTGTACCTTTACATCATAATTACGTCTATTCTCTCCTTTTATGTGTCCGCTCTTCTGCATTGTTATATACGCGTGTTCGATATTCTATCATTCTCCTTGTTAAAGTTATGATAATTAGTGTGTGTACGTGTTGTATAATTATGTATGTGTGTGTTTTTTCTTATTAAAGAGACATTAGCTGAGATGTAGGTTCCACTGTTTATTTGACAAGAGAGGCCACTTGGTTCCACCTTTCGAGTTTGTGATACTTGCCCACCCCCCCCCCTTCACTTTTCCTCAGTATCGATTAGAAGCAAATGGGTCGTGACGATCGATTAGTGGACGAATGACAATTTATACGGAGTAGACACTGTACTGTGTGTTAACTTGAACAGGCCTATAGCGTCCAGAACCATCGTTTCACGTTGGTATGAAGGACAGTTTGGGTATGTGAAGCAATTTGTTTGTTTTAAGAGAGTATTATGCTATCATCAAACATATATAATTATCTCTTTTTTATCCTTCTCTTGCTTCACTTTCCCTCTTTCTCTCTCCCCATTCTGTGTGGAACATTTCAACTATCATACCTCCCTCTCTTGTTCGTCTTGTCTTTATCTTTCTCTCTCTCTCTCTCATTTTTCTACCTATGTGTATATTTCACTCATGTTACCACAATCTCTCACCCTCTCTCTCTCTCTCTCTCGCTCTCTCTCTCTCTTTACCTCTTACATTTTCATTTGATACCCGATCCAAGTTTCGTACGGTATACTCCAATTATAATGTTCAAACATGGAGCGTCTATTTGGTGTATATGGAGTATTTATTATGGATATCTTTAAATCTACCTCATCAGGTATTCATGAAAGCAACATTATGCTGGGTGTCGAAGACTCTCAGGATAGTGAAATGTCTGTTTTACATGAACCCCCATGTCTTGACTTTTGGTTATGACTGAAGGCCCGCCGACTATGACGTAATAATATAGCGTTGTGAGAATGGTGTAATTAGTAGTTAGCGACTCGTCTCAGTCTCCTGAAGAGTTCACATGGAGGTCAAATAACCATAACATTCCCACTGGTGGCGTGCTTCATAAATTGTTGAGGTTAGTCAACAATGGTGTACTTATAGGATCCCGGCGCCCGCGTTGCGGCAACTCTTACACGTACCTCGTCAAACTGCCATTCCCTATTCATTAATCCGATAGTTTTTACCTCGCGGCTGAATCACTCATACTGATGTAATGACAACACAGTGAGGTTGCAAAAGTCAACAGAGAACAAATCATTCCTCTCGCTCCACCGACATTAACATAAAAATCAATTAGTATGCCCTCTGTGGAACATTGCTGTGAGACATTTACAAGCGGCACGCGGTACTGTAATAGATATGAAAGGGTATGTTGATCAGTTTATGGCTCCCCATAAGACGCCGCCTAGAGTAATAAAAAGAATAACAAATAAGGCTGCGTTTATCTAACTTGAGAGAGAGAGAATCACGTTTCAAAACGCGTTTGGAACGGTGTTTGCGAACGTGGTTTGAAACGCGATTCTCGGGGTGCAACGTTTCTAACCATCATTCGATCGCGATTCGAGTGTTGTTACTGCGCAGATTTGCGCCGTTCAACCAAGGAAGTAAAGGTCAACTTCATACCACCATACATTTCTCATTGTTCACACACAAATAGTGGGTAGAAAGCACAACCGAAAACAGCTGGGAGTTGACCTTGAGATATAAACGCGTTTCAAAACGGCATTGCGTACTCGCAGAAAGGCGATCGTGGTCTCAAGCGCGTTTCAAAACGCCCTTTGAATGGCGTTTCAGAACGGCGTTTCTAAACGCATTTGAAAACATGGTTGCGAATCTAACCCCGGAAATGCATCAAACGCGTTTAGGACGGTGATTCTCCCTCAGAAAAGTTTTAGGTAAACGGTTTCGGCCACTTGCTTCAGAGACCTAGAGCCTGCATGGGCTGTGTAACGAATCGATCAATAAGTCGATCCGTAGATGGATTATCTACACGATTTTTTTTTCCAAGATTTCCTTGATGTGAACAAAAGAGTTGGAATGTTGTACTCGCCCCAGCCACATCCGACGGACTGGCTCTGAAAGAGGATATGCATGAAAGGAAACTGGAAGAAAGTAAAGTTTGTATTCTCTCTACACATCAGTACAGTCATTCTCTCTTCACACAGTCGGTTTGAAAGAGCATTCATTGTAAAATATAGTCCTTGGTTACAATTTATCATCTAGCACTTACAATTTGAAAGAGCATTCATTCTAAAATAATTTAGTCCTCAATTATAATTTATCATTCTATGATCAAATTCCACAAAATCCTTGTTCACATCTAATAGCATTTCTTTGAAATCTATCTACCAACTTCAACTTTAAAGAAACTTATTGAATAAGATTACAAAATATATACTCTAGTACTTTTCAGCAAAGCTTTGAAAAACTTCTCTTTTTACTCTTGATTATAATCATTTCATTTGCTTAAATCAACTTGAACATGAAGCGAGATTTCTTTTAAAAGTATGCTTCGTGTCTGTATCTCAAATCCTATTTAAAAGTCAAAGGAATTATTTTTACATGAAATATTCTATAATCAGCTCTTACCAACTTCATGAGGATTCGGTCGCGTCTCTTTCCAGTGTTAGGAAAAGACGGTGAGGGGGGATGAGCACAGAATAATTGCAGAGTGCATCGACCTTCCTGAACCCTACAGGGATATACTTGTTAAGACACACATTCACACACTGCGACTGATCGAACGTATGGTTTAAGAGCTAGGTGCCGGCACCAACTTTTACAGGGAAGTGTCGCCAGATCAAGCGGCGCATTATACCACGAACAAAAGGGCACCGAGACGCTTTGAGAATGATGCCAGCTTCCACAATCGATTGCGCACACAGTGAAGCCACGAGCGGCCGTCTGATCATCCGTCACATTGTGATGGGCCCGTCACGCATCGTTGGCGCGAAACAAACGGCTGCTCAGATACCAGTGCTGCTGTTGTTGTCGCCATCATCAAGGAGTTGTTGTTGTCGTCGTTATGCATGCCATGGTAGCTTCACACATTGATACATTAAAGGTTAATGGTGTACAAATTCGATGAGTGTCCTCGATTGTCTCCACAAAGTCAAATGAATGATTATACCAATGAAATAGAAAATATTGTAATCACATATGGGTGTGTGGAATTATTTGCACATACCACTGTTATATAGGGATGTTGATAACCTATACGAAGTATAATAGTATAGTACAAGGGGGGGGGGTGTTTCATCAAGTTAGTCAGCGCTGACAAGTTGTCAGTCTCTGACAATTACCATAGTAACAGTCAGTGACCAGAGCATCTCAGCCAATCAAAACCAAGGATTTTACTGAAATTGTCAAAGACTAACAACTTGTCAGCGCTGACTAAATTGATGAAACACCCAAGATGAGTTTTATGGTAGGTCCTATGCTATATTTAGTATTTGTAAATGAACTTGCCATCGAGCTTGTAATGCACGTTAATGATATTAATTAAACAAATTTCATCAATTCTTTAAATTATCTCAAGATCTTCAGGACTTCATATTTCGTGAAATTTCACATACCGTGAAATTGAAATGTGCAATTAAAAGAGTGTCAGGAAAAAAAAAAAACTGTTCTGTTTCTTTTATCTGTGTTATTCTTCGGGAAACTTTCCCTGTTCATATCATATTATACGTATAGTTTCAAAGACTAAAAACAGTTCACAAAGGCATCATGACTGAACAATTATCGAGCACAAGATCTTATTCACGTATAGTAAAAGTTAAAAACGAAAAGAAAACCCTCTGCAACTATACTCTCTCCGCAAAACCAATGACTTCATTCTAGGAAAAAAAAAAGGTTTGATTAGACAAAATGGCTGCATTTTGTCATACAAAGACGAATTTTCTATTTCACAACTAATGACAAGTAACTCCAGTTGGGGCCATCTTCCTCGTCAAGCTTAGCTTATGATGATGGTCCCCTGCATTTCATTTTTATCATTTCCTATTGCTTCCTTTCATATATGATATTCGTTCTTGAAAAAAAAAATGTATGTAAGATCCAAACGTTACGAATATTAGCTGTGTAAATGACTATGTAAGTATTTTGTTGATTTGTGGATTTGTATTGATTTTGAAATGCAGAAATAAAAACTGAACTGAACTGAACTGAACTGAACCCGAGTTCCGTCTCACCTGAACGGTAAGTGTTACCTGATATCTTTTCCATTAAAAAATGCCTTCTATTTAAAACAAATGCATGCAAGAAAAAAAATATACAAAAAGAAATGAGTTGGTAGAATGGGGTCAAACCGATGTTGTCAAACTAAACTTTAATGAACCTTGAACACAATGAGGCGAAAAACACGATAGAAGTGATCAATATCAGTCTTTTTCTTTCTTTCTTTTTTGACTGGATGTGGATGAACGGTAGGACAGACAATCAATACACATTACGGGTCAGATCTTTTGTCGCTCATGTTTGAAGCTTGTATACAAGGTAGAGACCTAGAAATGAATCGATTTGATAATTAAATTCATTCGACCATCGACTTGAAGTCAAATTTACCTACAGAACCTGCCGCCAAGCAGGGCAATATATATCAGCGCCCTTTATTCGCGAAAATGAATACAGAATTGTTAATGGAAGGGCTCATTGATAACAATGAGGGATTCAAACTAGATTGCTTACAGAATATACATCAAACACAATAACACGGCCTTCTAATGCCAGTCGGATCCCATATTGATGTTTGGTTTTGTGTGTTGTTGTTTTTTTTTTTTGTCACATTAATTTGTCTTTCTGACATCTCACCAAACATCGACTTCTGTCAATGCAAATGTCTTGTCGGGACTTCCCTTCGACGCGATGCTACGAAGAACTGTCTCCTCATTATATTCAGGGGAACAAACGATATTGACATTACAGCGTGTATAGTGATTATCAACAAAATTAAAGCCTAACTGCTTTGACACACATCCATAAGTGTATGTGTCGAAATAATATATCACGTATGTTGACAAGGAAAGTTAAGGGTGTGTTAAAAGTTATCTCTAGGAAGATTTAGGGTAGTTTTGACAATTTATTTCATAATCAGGAGTGTATGAATGGTTACAGTTCGTTATTCCGAAGGTTCGTTATTCCGAAGGTTTTTTAGTCCGAAGGTTCGTTCGTTATTCCGAAGGTTCGTTATTCCGAAGATTCGTTACTCCAAAGGTTCATCAATCCGAAAATGAAATAAGGTTCGTATTCCGAAGGTTCGTTAATCCGAAAGTGAAACAAACTCGTTATTCCGAAGGTTCGTTACGGACCCTATTTCATTGTCGGATCAACGAACCTTCGGAATAACGAACCCTATTTCAATTTTGAATTAACGAACCTTCGGAATAACGAACCCTATTTCATTTTCGGATAAACGAGCCTTCGGAATAGCGAACCCCATTTCATTTTCGGATTAACGAACCTTAGGAATAACGACACAAATGTTCTGATTAACGAACCCTTTTTCATTTTCGGATTAACGAATCTCTAGGTATAGGGAATTTGTATGTTTCAGATTATCGAACCTTCGGAATAACGAACCTTCGGAATAACGAACAGCATCCGTATGAATGGGGTGATAGCTATATGAATTGAAAGACGTTTATTTCAAGACAAATGAATCCCTTTGAAAGATTGAGCACACTGGAGAAAGGAGCTATAATCCAAGAGCCTTGAAGAGTGAGGTATAAAGAAACACTTTTTTCACGTGTCAATCTTGAAAATTACACATTCTCCACTGAAGCAAATATATGGGGCGATGAACATTATTCATTTAGAAGGATATCTGGAATATAAATGAATTCATTCGAGTACAGAAATTTAGCTTTTCGATTTTGATTGAAGCAATTAAGGCCACCACGACCTCTCAACATTATTATACCTCATCTCTCTCAATCTCTCTTTCCCCGCCCCTCCCCCCCCCCCCCCTCTTTCTTTCTCTCTCTCATTATATTCATCTATCTGTCTCTCCTAGCTTGGCCAGTTGTGTGGTATATTAATTATCATCTCTCGGATCCCGCGAGCGGCTCTCGAGTGCGTTGGCTTAGGAAGGAGGCTAGGGAAGACGGGATGTTGACGGACTAGTCCAAGTCAAATACCCCGGAGCTCCGGCAGCACTCTCACTGAGATCCCAGTTTGCGATCTACAAAAACAAATCGGAGAATGAAGTTGGAGACAGAGAGGTGAGACAGAGAAGAGAAAAAACAAAGAAGAAAGAGAGAAGAAGACAAAAACGAAATTAGAACAGATTCTGCTCGAAGCTTTACACAAGTGTGACCCCCGACCAGTTGAAAGAATCATAGATAATCCAGCGTTATAACGCCAATCTCGGAGTCAGAGAAACAAGCTAACCACCTTCTCCCCGTTAAAGGGTTGACTCTGCTACGTTAACAGTGCATGTTTGGGTTTAGCGAATGAAGAAACAGATAGAGAGAAAAAAATGCAACCAGGTATACATAATTATTCTGCATATGGAACACTTCTCTGGACCTTGCTTAAGTTTCTATCTCGAAATAATCATTTCCATATGAACTATGGATGTGAAATAAGGTCACTTGAATTGAATTATTTGATTTGATAAGCTCCGCATTACTAAGTCTACTTTTCAGGAGACAACTCTTTTCCATCGCTATACTATTTGCAACTAATAAAAAGGACGAATTGTTTTTCTTATCATAAAAAAAGAATTGAGCTTATGACTTGTATATCTTAAAATGTTAATATGAATCATCAAATCTAAGCTTTGCGTCTTGTATTACCTTTTGTTGGATGGAAATAAAGTATAATAATTGATAAGCTCATCTCATTCCCGTCTTACAAGATAGAGTATCTTATCCATAAAACAGTCATGTTCACGATGCTTTATTATGAACTCCTTGGTTTAAACTGCACTTCAGAAGATGCGTACTCATATATTCAAGTTAAACATGTTTTCTTTAAAAGAAATACATCAGTTGTAACAACTTAATATTGATGCAAAGTATAGCAGAGATTATGATATCTCGAACTCCCCACATTCCCATTGGTTTGAGCATAGAATTATTACAAAGTAATCGTTGGTTTGAGTTTATTTTATAAATGGAAACCAATGTTTATTTCAACTTTGTGTAGAACGCGAAATGTGTATGATGTCTATGTATGTAAGCATGTGTGTACATGTGTGAGTGTGTGTGTGTGTGTGTGTGGGTGTGGGTGTGTTTGTGTGTGTGTGTGTGTGTGTGTGTGTGTGAGTGTGTGTGTGTTTGACCACATAATGGAAGACGGTACATCATACTTGTATATCACGTGAGATGTGGGGCACACAATATTCTTACACTCACAAGACGTGTTGTTTTGGCCCTATCAAAACTCGCATAAAGTTTAAAGGTGAAAGTCGCTGCTTAAGGTGCAAAATATCCATTAGATGGGTCCAAGGTTATGACAAAGCACTTAATATACTCTTCTTCATCATCATCTTGCAGTAAGGCGGTAACTTGTTAATCGTATGCACCATTATATGCAAAAGGCTCTCCAGTTTCCCCTCGATCCATACTAGAATGTGTTACTGCGGGGTTGTGAGACTGTGCTCCCATTTCCAATAATTGGATAATGCATGACTTCTCCGCTATGTACCATCACGTGTCGCCAGTCTGCCTTCATACAGGCACGAACAAGCATGACGAACCCGAATTTTGTTTTCGCTCCACGGCAAGTAGGCGGTCAAAAACCACTTTCGGCGAGTGTGACACGGCATTAATCTGATTTGTAGACCGACTTCAGAGATGAAGGGTCCGTCGTGCGAGGCGAGGCAGGAATCGTCAGACGCGTACGAGGACATGTGAAGTTTATTTTAATATTTCTTGCCATAATTCAATTGGCCTTCGACGCTGCATGGTGAGTGTGTGTGTATGTGTGAGAGTGGCATCCTTGTTGCGCTCCGAGCTGCGAGTTCGTTTCTCTCCGACTGACTAAGGTTCCCTTATATACTTTCTATGTGTGTGTGTATGTCTTGTTTGTTTGTTTGTTTTTTTCTCCTACTCCTCGATTTCTTTCTTTCATGCAGTCAAGTCTGTCACCCTGGAGACCTGTCATGATCATGATGACTGTTTGACGGTTGTGAATCTGTGACTCAGAGGGACAACGAAAAAAACAACGCTTCGGACTAAGGAAGCAGACGATGCATCGATCAAGCAAGACAAACTGCGCAACAGCGTTGGCTCATGCTGTATAACTTGGGGAAAATTTGTTTGATTACAATTCGCCCCGTGCGGGCGATTTAGAAAGGCCAGGGGGAGGGCCAGAGGGAACGGTTGATGACTTACCAATCGCACAAGAATGCAGACACAACGTTTGACCGGTCACCGATCTATAATCACGTCATCAAATTGCCAGAAAATCACCGCGCCATTTCTTCTAGAGCAGTTTATAGCTCACGCACTGCCTGGAAAAGGTCTTGCTAGCTTCGGGGTCAACCTTTTCCTCATCTTCTCCAAAGAGTAAAGGATAGATCTTGATTATTATTCAACACTGCATGCTCTCTTCACTTAGAATGATTCATTCAACAAAAATCAGTCAACTAATCAGTCACGGTGAGCTTGTTATGATACAAATTGTGCTTAATGTGCAATGTACATTTATGGGGCAAAAACACACACAGACAAAAGCAGTACATGTATAAAAATGAAGATTCTCATCGCGAAATGGGCTAAACGCCATTTTTAAACATTTTAAAGTAAGTCCATTATCAGATAGAGCAAAAGAAAACTTTTCCAGTGGTGCTTCACTCGTAACATAACCAAGATAACAAGGAATATTTCCTAAAATTATGATTAAAAATATCCCGTATGTTCTTAATATTTCCTTTGTTTATTAGCAGCTTCAATCTAAAATATTTCAACTTCACCAATAATGATTTACTTCGTTTTGCAATAAAACTCTTCATATTGCAACAGTGTATGTTGACAGTTTCAGCAAACAAAGACTTTGCCTTGTGGGCAAATGCAGACAAAAAAAAAAACAAACAAACGAATGATCAAGTGGTGAATTAATATATGAATCAATGAATGAATTAGCAAATGAATAAAAAATGAAAGAATTAATAAATGAATACAAATGAATGATTGAATAAAAAAAATGCATATGCGGAAGAATAAATAAGTAGAATTCAAGACCTTGAAGGGATCAAATAGTTTTGGTTGAGATCTAATTTCAGGTTTCTAACACTTTTTTGGTGAGATAACGAGAAACCTCTTATGAAATATGAAAGAGCATGTAATTCCATGAAGAACTCGACGTTTATTTAATGAAAATTAGTTTTGAAATGGCTGAGTGTAGTGTGGGACCCACACTGTATTGCTGTCGCTTTGTTTTACTTTGGTTTTGGATGTTTCAGCCATTCCAAACCCGATTTTTATCGAATAAACTTTGAATTCCTGTTAAAATGCTCTGTACTATTTCAGGAGTGTTTTTTTTTTAATCTCGCAAAAAGTTAAAACCAATGTATTATCATCTCCATCAATACTGTACTATCGCTTTAAAGAGCCTTGTATCTAATGATATTGTAGGCTTACAATGATCTAACGCCAACCCCTAAACCGGAGAGGCAGGTCACTCAAAAAGAAAAAAAAAAGGACTAAATGTGTGGGGTTTTTTTTCACTTCCTATCAAGTGGTACATGCGAGTTTCAGAGGCTTTTAGAAAACATCTAGAATAACAGAACTTTGCATTCATCCCTTCTTGCCGTCATTTCAGATAAGAAACGGGATGTTTTCCGTCACAAACGTCCGACATCCATTCTGCTCATCATACAAACAATGATTTCTGTTTTATTTGTCGGTGTCTATAGCAATGATAGTGAACACTATCCACAAATAATATTTTCATAACGAAAATGGAAAATGCACTTCAAATGCCCAAGTGAAAGTGATCAATCGATGAATGCTTTCATTAGGCTTGTGTTTAGAGAGGATAGGATACGATAGAGTGAACGAGGAGGTTATTAAAAATGAACGGTCCGAAAATAGTAACACATCGTTTGTGACGGTTGACTGCGTTCTTGCGTCTGTTAACATTGTTTCTCCTTCTACTTCTTCTCCTCCTCTTTCTCATTCTCCTTCTTATTCTCCTCCTTCCTCTTCCTCAATATCTTTCTTTGTTGTCTATCTTTGGTGTCGGTCAATTAATCTGAAGGCACCAGACCATGTTTCCAAGCTACGAGGCTTTCAAGGAGAAATCATTCTAACAGTGATCATTATACACACACATACACAAGCACATCATCATACTATGTTATTCAAGCACACACACTAACACACACACTTGTATTATATTATGTATATCCATACATACATACATACATACATACATACATACATACATATTATTATACCGTATATAGGCTACGTGTACATAGGAATACTCAAAATTATAAATTCATTAAAAAAAAATATGTTAATACACAAGTGTCGTTGAAAATGTTCATTAAAACCAATTATTCCGTGGAAGAAAAAAAAGGTTTCCTTTCATTTTCATTCATTCTGATTGATTGATCAAAGGTTTGAAGGAATTTCAGGACACATAATCATGTTATGTTTCTATAATATGTCTGTATTTCTAGTACACAGATATCGCCTCAGTGGTTCTCCTGGATACGATTGAAAATCTAACATCACTGGGTGTGTGTGTGTGTGTGTGTGCGTGTGTGTGTGTGTGTGTGTGTGCGTGTGTGTGTGTGTGTGTGTGTGTGTGTGTGTTTTTGGGGGGGGGAGGGAAGGCTGAAACATACGATAGCAAGATCTATACCATAGCACGTTATAGAAAAACGCACATCATTATTTTCTTCTTTACTCGAACATGTCATCTTATAATAGAAAGAAAAATGTTCTAATCGTAACATTGAAAAAAAGTTCAGTAGTACATAGGGTTTATCTGAAATGATATTAATATTCTTCAGGTGTAGCTGAGCATCCCTTGGGTGTACCCACTTTAGAGAATATTTTTAATGCCTTTTATTCAATACCATATATTTCATAAAGGCCATACACAAAAACGTTTCCTGATTTTTTTTTTTTTGGCAGTATTTTGGATACAGAAACAATATGAAAATGGTGTATTTTATGTTGACGGTATCTCGTCTGGTTATTTTAGAATGCATTTATGTGGTTGCTACTAAGAACAGCTCCAAAATCCATAAATTTCAAATTGTATCATGAGACTTTTGCCGTTATTCCTGCTGGATATTGCTGTATCTTTGTGAAGAGAAACCTAAACGCGATTATCAAATTACACTTTTATCTGCTACCAAGCTACCTATCCGCCCGTCTATTTATCCGTTTTTTGTTTGCTATACCTTTCAGTCTGTCTGTCTCTCCGTCTCCCGTGTCTCTCCCAGGGATCGGCTCGCGCAACGACGCGGAAGAGGCGTCAATTGTTACGGATGTTCGTGATGGATTGGCGGTGTAGCGGGAGCGAGCGGCGCGTGAAAAGCAAAATTAATGGTAATCGCCAAGCTACAGTTTCGAGAGGGAAAGCCTGGAGTTGTATTCAGAGCAGGCGTATAACGTGTGGATGATTGATGTGTCACCATCTGAGAGAACAACAGTTCATCTCCGGAGGATCCAAGATACTCTTGATGTTTCCAACGGAGATGGAGGATGCGGATGAGGAGGAGGAGGAAGGTGGGTAAGGAATGGTGGTATGTAGGTGAACATTAATGGTATCTGAGCTCCAAGACGTTGAGTGGTTTGCTATTTTCATACCGATAGGTTTGTGACAGAAGATTCTGTCACTCTCCTTTTTTTGTTCTTTAGTCGAAAACGTGCAGAAAAGACAAGGAGAGAAAGAACCAACAATAACAACAACAACAACTAAAAAGAGACAAACAACGTAACAGAGACTATGCAACAAGGCCTGATAGGGAGGATACAACATAAATGCAGGTTGGAGGTGTCGGATAGATATTGTACAAACATATTTAAAAAAGAACGCTTCACAGAAATAGTTATGAATCTTTCCAAAATTGAAGAGATTTTTTCGGATGCACCCTAAAATCGGAAGATTACTTTGATACCATTATGTTATTTATGAAACGAGAATCATCATCACTTGACAATGAGTCCTGGTGTTCTTAAAATAGGTTGAAATAAGTAAAAGTGACAAGGAGATTAAATGAGAAGCGATTGCTTTTAACAATTATGTTTATATTACAAGCCACTAAAAATGAAAAATCGTTACAAGTGTCCAAAAGCAAAGGAGACCTCCAGATGATTTTTTCAGAGCTTTGGGTACAATAGTTGGGGAGCACCTATATACCAGGTACAGAGTTTCATAACAAATCGTGATGAACAAGGATGATGACAAACTAGCTTCACATACGAATGCATGATTGGATGATTCTATGCTCAAGGAAGCAGGTGAAAGCGTTCAGAAATAATGGTGATCTTTTTAGGCAAGTGGTATTGCACTCTAGTTACATTTTAAAGGCATAATATTTACCATTTGCAGATGAAACAAAAACCCACCAATAGTGCTTTAAAATAGTTCTAAAATGTGAGTCAGGGAAAGACACAACCACTGTAAAAAATTGAATCCGTATATAATCGATGTTAAAGTGTTGTTAGACACACAAAATGTGTACAATAGTTATAATGAAAATGTTTCCAGAATAAACCGTCTACAGTTACTGTTTATTGAGAAAAAAAACCACACTGATATCTCCTTATATTTTAGGATTTATTGCGAAAATTCCATATAGTAGGATGTTTTGTGACAGTACAGAACTACACATATGCATTAAATGTGATATTGTGAACATTTTAGAAATCACTGCTCCCAAAGATAAACAGGACCTTTAATATTACTGGAAGATGTGAGTCTCCTATGCCATCATCATTGTTTATTATGTTATGGTCTTTTCGGGATATTGGTTTATCTGTTCAAGGACCACAATAAATTCCACTGACTTATTACATGGCACTATCGATTTATGTACTGCATGATGTGAAATGATATATATTGTCTGGAATGTACATTTGATTTCATTACTCACCCACAAAAGATGTTGGGCTTCCCTCTCCTTATTTCTCTGCCTCTGTCCTTTTTTCTTTACTGGGGTATAATATTAGTTACCCCTGCTTGTTCACGAAATACGGACAAATATCTACGGTCTGGTGCCATATTCCACATAGTGAGGCCGGAAGCCGAATGGAATATGGCACCAGACCGTAGATATTTCCCGTATTTCGTAAGAACAAGCAGGGGGTAACGATTTTATCTTTTTAAGTGTAGATCTACATGAATTATGTAGTGCTAGCCTTCTTCTCGCTGATTTCCTCTCGTGAATGATGTTGAAATCGCCGGCTGTCAGCCATGTGGACTTGCGTCTCGATGTCGCGAGCTGATTATGCGCGCATACGTACACGCGCAACTAGCATGACGTCATATCACGGAACACGGAAAATATTCAGTGGCGGATTTAGCGCATGCGCACAATAGATCTTATTCACGGAATACGGGAAATATTCAGTGGTTGGTCTGAGTAACACAGGTAATACGGGATTTTATTAATTACGTGATTGACCAATGCGATTACAGAATTCACGATCACTAAATGATAAAGATCTAGATCAGATTCTTCTCCACTGTCTTTATATATCTCCTTTAGTCCATATCCCAGTGATCTTAATTTACACATTAAATCTTTAGAAAGGTATAACATCTGACTAAAGTTTTCCTGTGTCGAGCATCAGAAAAGCCCATATGAATAACATCATGAGACACGCTTAAAATTTCTTGTGCTGCATTGTAATTTGACGACTGTTTAGCATTGAGCAATAATCCCTTCACGTAAATCTTCCTTCTACCTGATTCTCTCCCTCTCTTTCTCTTTCTTTCATTTTCCTCCCTCTCTCTCTCTCTCTTTCTATCTGTCTTGCTCTAGTTTTTTTTTCTCTCACACATTCTCTCACTCTCTCACTATATCACACTTCCTTTTTAATATTCTCTCTCTCTCTCTCTCTCTCCCTTCCTCACTCCATTTTCTACAGGCTAATACCTCATGTTTTCTTTTTGTATTCTTCACTTCATCTCAAATTTTCTATCTCACAAAGTCTATCTCCCCCTCCTCTCCCTCCTCTCCCCTTCTCTCTCTCTCTCTCTCTGCTTCTCTCTCTTCCTGAATATTGATGTGCATATAAAACGGCAGGTGTTAATGTCATACTTCATTACACGCCGCCGTCGCCTTTACGGACGAAACATAGCTTCTATGTTTAAACATGCAATTCCTTTGAGCGCAACCAGGTGATACATTTGAAGAGGGAAGCGAGGAAAAAGAGAGAAAGCTACGGAGGAGGGGGGGGGGTATTGTCCCTGGATTCAACCTGTAATGGTGAAAGTGGGTCTGAGTGGGTTAGAGCCTGGAAGAGACGTAATAATGAAGGGGAGAAAGTCGTAGAAGACTGGGGTGATCTATCCATACACCATTATACTGTCTTTAACACACGGGGAGGCAAATTCGGAAAGACCGAGACCGGCTAGTGTTCTCCATCAACAGACTTTAAAGATGGATGCGAGGAAAGGGCCAGTAACCTTTTGTGTGTATATGTTTGTGTGTATGTGTGTGTGTGTGTGTTTGCACTTTCCCATGGTGTAAAATGAGGACACATTATACGAACTTTACATTTAAACCGAGGATACATAGAGAACCGAGGACACGCAGACCATTCCAAACGGTTTGCTTTTGCATGCTTTTGCATGTAGTTGTACATGTTTGTAGGTCCTCGATTAGCATTAATGTAATAAGTCCTCGGTTGGAAGGTGACATACGAATGAGTCCTCGGTTGACAAGAGTCCTACTGACACACAGATCCTCGGTTATGTTGTCACTATGGGTAAAACAGGTCCTCGGTTTCCACCATGTGTGTGTGTGTGTGTGTGTGTGTGTGTGTGTGTGTGTGTGCAAGGGGATTGGTTGAGAGGAGGACCCCTGTATCGTGCTTCTTTGAGAGATATGTGATACAAATATACAATCATGAATATTCACATACATTATAAAGCATGAAAATTGATTATATTTAGGTTTTGTTTTACGGTATGAAAACGTAAACATAAAACTCAGAGAAAAATAAACAGAGAGAGAGAGATATAGGGATCAAGATTTATGTGTCTCTGTCGTTATCTATATGTCAATGCATTCATATCGTTTCGTTTCATAATTCAGTAAATTTGTTTTGTTTTGTTTTTTTCATTTCTTTCCGTTTCTTTCACTCCTCTCTGATTGTTTACCCAGTATGCGACCAGTCTCTACAGATGCGGCTTATTATTGCATTTTTCAATATCCTGAGAGAAGCCGTAAATGTCGTGATTAAGCCACTTCAACCTACCCGTACTTTGGTACCGACATGGCAGGGCTTGAAGTGGGGCGAGTGGCGCACGCGGCGAGTCACACTCAGACAAACGGCGGGTCAGCTTTGATTGGCACAAAATGCACACCATATACAGTTTGTCCCCCCCCCCCCCCAAAAAAAAAAAAAAATACAATGGGATTTTTGCATTTCAACTTCCAATACATGATTAAATTGTCCAAATGCTATTTAAGGGTCTAAAAATATAAAATCTCACCTATATTTTGCAGAAAATCCCATTCAATTTGGTTAAGAGGTCACAGAGAAATGTGGATCGTTGTGCTGCAAGTCATGGGTCTGATTCTTCCAAGTTTAGCACTTGCATGCTCTTGAAACTGCATCATTAATGTGTGAACACAATGGACAGAACTTGGAGGGGAGGGATTCCTGACATGCATGCTCTACAAAAATCCTCATTTCTCTGTGACCACTGAAGCAAATCTAATGGGGTTTTCTGTAAGATGTGGGTAGTAAGTTATAGTTTCAAACCCTGAAATTGTATTTGGATTAATTCACTATTTCCAAAGTTATGATTGCAGAGGGTCAAGTTGTGTTGTTTTGTTTTGTTTGTTTTTTGTTTTTTTTTTGGGGGGGGGGAATACGGTCGTTGAGAAAGATGCAACCATAATAATTCTCTCAATCAGAAAGTTAGGTGCCGCAAATATTCCCTCTTCATCGCGTGAACACCAGGTCGCAGGATGCGCTTGGTCCGTATATAGTCGAATTTCTATGATTTCCCATTATATTCCTTCAAATAAGAATCTCTTGCTGTTGAAATCAGCCTAATCATTATTATGGCTTCACAAAAGTATTGCAAAGAGTGTTCAAGACAATGATTGTAGCCAAGTATTCAGTTTTTAAAAGAAAAAAAAAGTAATGTCGCTGCTGAAAACGTAGGGACAAATGCACCAGTCCTGAAGAAAACTCTTTTCAGTGCAAAATGGTCATAACTCTTAAAGTGCATTATCTAATATGTTTCAATAAGTGTTTTAATTTATTAAATCTAGATTAACTTCTCTCATCGAACTACATTGTCTTTCATAAAAACAACAATCGCATTTTTGATAGTCATTGGGAAATTCGTACATTTCCATGGTCCTTGCCCCCGTTTTTTTTAATCAAACGTACTGTTATATTCAGACTCACAACGAATATTCATTTTTTTTTCTGTGTGTGTGTTTGTGTGTGTGTGTGCGTGTGTGTGTGTGTGTGTGTGTGTCTGTGTGTGTGTGTGCGTGTGTAACGAGTAGCTCCAAATGCAAGAGTTACATATCAGCAGGGCATAATTTATGAAGATAGGCATGACTTGCTTGCTCTTCTGGAATGATGCGCTTATGACATAATGTTGTCTAAGATGTTTTAGTAGCATCAGATCAATGTGCACATTGTAATGGTGTGTATTTCCAATACTAGTGTTATTTGACAGGTATAACTGAAAGCTGGATTGGCACAGAAACAAAACTTTTACTTGGCCTGATTTTAAGGGATGATTAATACATTGACATAATACAACTGTAAATTCTATTTTAATTTCAATATCAATTATTTTTGTTTCGTATTTCTCGATGAAAAAAAAACCAAACAACATAGAATATAACAAAATGTGATAATACATAATATCCAGCTTGGATATATACAACAACAACAACAAAAACACAAACACACATCTGAACATAATACATAACGGTCGATGTATCAATTTTAATCAAAATAAAGTAGAGAAATATGATGGAACCTACCAAAAAGCAAAGCTTGTTGAGTGTATATAGGTCCTAACAAAAGCCTAGTGTGAAGAACAAGATGAGGAGCACGGGTACAACCAAAGACCAAACTAAAAATGAAAAGTAAGAAAGACCATTAATACTCGGGGTACAGACGATTCTTCACAAAAAACAATAAAAGGAGAACAAGTAACCACATGCTAGACACTAAATTACAGTTGCTCTGATAGCAGTTTTGACAGAGGAGTGATAATGTAAATGGGCGTGCGACATAGTGTATGTCTTTAACATTATACGACTTCGGTTGAAAATACACGGAAAGTGTCGGAAAATGAAAGACGTGTATCAACAATCGTATATTTATTTGTTTATTTATTTATTTTTAATCTTTTGTCAGGGTAGCCCATTCACCAATAAATGGTGGTCTTCCATGGAGCCTGAATGATATTGATGAACACAATATGTGATCTACCAATTCCTATATGTGATATAAATTGAAGAAACTAAGCTAGCTCCAAGCAGACCATACCAAAAAAAAAAAAAACACGGTAGCTTTATCATGTTTATTTGAAGGAACACATTTTTGTTGCGGAAATGCGGTTTATATCAATGTAATTTGAGTGTGTTTAAAATTGGAATGGTGTAACGTGATCATGATAATAGTATACAAATAGTGAATGGTCACGAGTGCAATGGTACGAGATTTCGCACGAGGTGAAAGATAGAGGCGCTCTATTCAACGAGGCGAAGCCGAGTTGAATAGTGCGCCTCACCTTTCACCGAGTGCGAAATCTCGTTCCATTGCACGAGTAAAGACCATACACTATTTGTTTTATACAACGTCCAAGTAGATCTTTGTTATTTGGTTGGAGGATTGTTGAGTAGGTCTAAGTAGGCCTAGAAGTCTATATATGTATGAAAAATATAGCCATACTTACATGTGGATGCACTGCGATTCTCTTTCTGGCTTGTGCAATCAGTGTAGATAAGGTCACAGCTATAGCGCTCGTACTAGCACTACGTAGGCCTACATACGCGCATGCATGTACCGCACATGTACACTGCGCTAGCTGCATGCGATCCTCAATATGCAACACACAGTACATGCAGTACCGTACAATTTCTCGAACCGTGGAATAGAGCGAAAAAATCGAACCAAGTTGCACGCAAAAATAGAACCAAAATTTCACGGCGCATTGAATGGAGTACTTATTGAATATCACGTCACCAACAATCCTCCAATCAAATTACAAGGATCTACTTGGACGTTGTATAAGAGCAGACAGTTATAAGAACTGTTGCATCACGGCGATCAGAATCAAGGTTTGGGCAAAGTGAAAGTCCACGTATACGCTGTTATTATGAACGGCTATATTATGATCAGTGGGTTATGATATGTATAATGAGAAGTTTCCTTCCATGGTCTTCATCGGGCAAGGGGGGGGGGGGGGGTAAAATAACATATCTTGCCTTGGCTCGCCAACGTACCAGCGTCTCAATCCTGTGATCCATAAGGCTCCTTATTAACTGAAATTCCCAGTTCCGTCTTGCAGCGAGCTACACAAATCCCTTCGAGTCCCGGCGATCACTTTAAATCATCTCCCCCAGAATTCGGCCGGGGCAGTGACGGGTGACCTGGAGGTGTTTGGCGCCCCTCTGATTATCAGCTACACGCCACAATACAGCAAACTAGTTGATTTCTAGCAGCAACAGTCGAGAAATGTCATCATCACTTACACTACAAGAACGAGTTCGTGTATACGTTACATAAACTACAATGTTTTCTTCTGCTAAGAAGAATAGAATGCATTTTGTTTATTAGGTACGTCTTGATATCATGTTACACTGTATTAGCATTGCAACAAAATGTAACAATCCCAACTGTCAAGGTTGATGTATAAAGATTTTTCACTGTCCTTCTGTGGTGAAATAATTTGGTCACCACAAATCATAGCGAGGATATCAATAAGAGCACTCTGTATAGCCATTGCCTGCTTTATATTATTGTATTGGTATGTCCTCTTTGTATTAAATTCTAGCGCTTTGTTTTGCAGCAAATCAATTCAGTCATTCAATATTTTCTTCAAGTTTGCATTTCTGTTTCCTTATTTGTCTACCACTTTGTATTTCTTTTTTTTTACCCCTCTGACAATCTCTTTTCAATCTAGTTATTCATTTTGCTTCTCGCTGTAGTCTTATGTCATAATCTACTTTGCTATACGTCGCTGTGTTTCTGGATTACTTTAAGAACTGTATTAGGTACTATTATTAATAATTATTGTTACAAGTAGTTTCGTCCAAGATTCTCGATACCTCTTCTCCCAAACAGGAACAGTAAAGATGATCAGAGAGAGATGATCAGAAAGAGTGAAAGCTGCTAGAAAACTTAAGATGAGGAATTCCAGAATCGATATCATAACCACCATACTGTACAGATTTATACGTCAGGGAATTAGGCTGCAGATGAATAAAAATGTTTTAAAAATTTCATTCATACAATGACGATTCTTCAAATATCGTTATCATCATGTACATTTAGCTGGTGCCGACCAGTTGAAGACCATTTGCAAACCTTTCTGCGAACAGTCGCCAATTTATCATTGAGTTGTTTTGTTTTTGTTTTGTGTTACTTTGCATTGATTTGTGTTTGTTGTTGTTGTTGTTGTTGTGGTTTTTTTTTTTGTATTTTCAAGACGTTTGCAATGCCCTTAACAATCGGTCTTCAGATGCTTTGCAAACCGTCAGAAACCGGTAAGGCAACCACTCGCCATCAAACATTTTGGAGGGCTGGTCCCCGACTGGTTGTGGCCGATGGTCGCCAGAAATATTTAGTTGCTGGAGGTCGGCAAGAGTCTCCGCCTTTGTGGGACAGGGCACTCGGTACATCAAGTTCAAGTCAAATCAGGATTGGATGAAGTTAGCTTTATCCAATCCTTAACTTTCACACAAGTTGAATGTAAAGATCCCGGTTCTACTGCTGAGGGATTCCTTATAGGTATGTGGCACACATATTATAGAAATGGGGTTGAGTTACTTGTAGGTGGAGGTGCGATTACCGCCACCAGGATGTGGACGAGTGACGTTCGTTATTTCGAGGGTCGTTTATCCGAATATAAATCAAGGTTAGTATAAATACAAAGGTTCCCTAATTCGAAATGAAATATACGGTTCGTATAAAGAAAATGAAAATGAAAGAAAGATGCGCACTAACTTAACGAGCTATCGGAATACCGAACATTTTGTTTCGTTTCGGAATAACGAACTGTAGCCACATTTAAGAGGGATGCGAATTTGTGTAGAAAAGCATCAGAAACCAAGAGTTGACTGTCATTATTTCTGTGAGTATCTATAGTTTGGCATTTTATTGTTCTGTGCATCATTCTTAATTGCAGAGCCTTACCTGCGTGTAATGTTAGACTGTGTCATATCTCAAGAAAAAAGAAAAAGAAAACAAAATGTGAAAAACATTCGACCAAAACAAGTTCACATCAGAAGAAGATAAACATTTGACTGCACGAGGACCAGGAGAGAATAGCACGGGGTGGCTGCCAAGTGTAATAAGATGAGAAAACATAGTTTTCATCTTGAGCATTTGAATAGATTCTAGAAACCTTAAAATAACGGGTCTTCCCACTGACAGCCCTTCTCCTCTTGCTACCTCTTTGTTGTTGTTCTTTTCCATTTGTATATCTCTTTGTAAAGAAAAAGAAATATTCAAGGTTTGGTTTTTTTCTGCCTCTGCTAGCATTTTTAAGATTTCTTGTCCCTGAATCTTATAAATCACGTAACTTCTAAACAGAAAAGGTCTTTGCCGTTTCTTTGTCCCCTACAAATGTTGAACATTCGAGTTCTACCCTTCTTTAATTCTATTTATTTTTGTGATGTGTAGGCCCTTAAATTTTTATTCCAGTTTTGAAACCAGTCTCTCTTCGGAAAAATATGTCATGTAAAAGAAAGAAAAATTCAGTGAAAAGAAAACACTTTCCTATATATTAAATGTTTTCTACATCTTCTTGAAAATGTTCTTATCGTCATAAACTTTTCTTGTCGATTACGTAATACCACGAGCAGTAAACCAATCCATACCAAGAGCAAGACTAGAAATTAAGTTTTATGATCTATCCGTAAATTAAGTTCATCTTTCATCATGTTCATGAAACTCTTGGATATGATCATACGTTTCTAATTTCCTCATTTCATAGTGTATGTTGTTCTCTCGTTTAGATTTAGTCAAACTATAAGCTTACAGGCATTGTGTAATACCCAGTGAAGTGGAAAACAATTTTTGCACATTAATCGTAACACATCTAATAACAATTTGTCATTAGCAAAAATATTTCCATTTCATTTTATTTCTTCATTTCCAACAACACAAAACATTAAGAACATGGTAACACAAAATCAGTACAATATGGTAACGAGAAAATACTAAACTAAACTAAATGAATACTGCGACTCTTCTGATTCTCCTGAGTGTTCTCGTGAGCAAGAAGGGAGTACTGGACCAACCAATTAAACTGAGACAGATTGCCATAAAAAAAGCAAAGATAAAAAGAAACACACGATATTATACACACACAAACAAACAAAATACGTAGTAGCTCGCTGCTAAAAAAAAAAAAAAAAAATGGATAAATGGATGAATGTTAAAAGATAAGCGTACTGGTAATGGATGTTTCAAACACTGATGAATAAAGACTGTGAGTTGCGAGTAATCTAGAGCTTCGGGGTCGGTGTTGAAGACGAATAATTTACGATAATGGCTGTTTGTTAGATTGTATTATAGAGTGGGCTTTAGAATCTCTGCAATCTGATTGGTCAATCATCATACATTGATTTTTTTTACTGATTCACACTGAGCCATGTGTCCGGTAAAATGGGAACGCGTGACTCAAGCCTGCTACCATGTTGTACGTATACCGGACGCAACATGACGCAAAAGGTTGAATTTCATGTATTTACGGGGACATTTTATAAAACAAATAATGCACAGGCCTGTTTCGTTCATCAGTGAGATTTGGATGCTCTCGTTTAACTTTGAAGACTGTCCAAAACCCATTTGATGCCTTCTTGGATTTAAACAGTTCCAAAGTTAAACTCGCCCATCCAATTCTCACCGATCAACTCTGTCCTGTGAATTATTTGTGTAAAGGTGATGGCGTTAGAGCGTTTATAAGCTGCAGACATGTATGATGATGAGGAGAATTATAGCTGGATTTCGAATGTAAATGACATCTTCCAACACAAAACACAATGCACTGTGAGCCTTATCCGATGCGTTGCTTCCCTGTTCATACTATTTGTGTTATACCTCTATACCATTAACATGTAAACGCATGTTACACTGTTATTGTGATTTTCGTTTGCATGGCTGAATAAATGAGAATGATTATAATATAATAATAATGATAATAATAATAATAACGATAATAGTGATAATGATAACAACACAATTGTGATCGGTGTGTGCTAATTTGACGCCCCACTGACCAATGAAGAGGAAAAAATACAAATCTGAACTTATATCTTCACTATTGGACAAGAGATTAGAACGAGGGAAGAGAAAAAATGTCTTACTATAAACTGACGTGATTATCTACGACGTGAATAATAGTCTATGCGGTCGGGATAGTTTACCTTGCGTGGAATTTGAGGACACAGAGTACTGCGGTATCGAAACTCGTGACCAGAAATCATCATCTTGGGTTACTGCAAAATAGATGACGCGGTGTACCGCGTCTATCTGAAGGGCTGGTCGACTTCGGGTTGAAGAGGAGGGCACGCACTACGGCTCGGCTCGGGTCATGGACGAGTCTCTTGGGAGGATATCCCGGGTGCGTTTGCTGTCATCGTCCCCTCGCGATGCCGGGCCAGGGAGTATTAGTCGCCGCCATGGAGATATGCACCGAGAGGATAGAAGAAGAGTATAGGGAGGAGGGGTGGGAAGTGAGGGGCGTTTACCCCCCCCCCCCTTTGAAAAATAGAACACACACAGACACACACTTTCCTCTTAATTTCTTTGTCATATTTTTCTACATTATTATGGATGATTATAACTTCTCCCCCCGAGGTCTCCTAGCATTTCAAATCAAATTATTGGCAAAACGCATTATCCTCGACCTCTTTTCCTCATCCTTGTCAACATGTTGAGTGTGGTTTCGAATCGGACTTCGAATCGCCTAAAAGAAACAAAGATGCATACAAAAGCATCAGTCAGCATAAGACGATAATCATCCGATCAGCGGAGGTGCGAGCAAACGGGGCTTTCCCTCCACTCCTACCCACAGTCTTCCCTATAATTCTCTCTCTCTCTCTTTTTAATAACACTTTATTCATTTTGAGAGCGATTCTAATGAAAAGACGCATTCAACAACAACAACAACAACAGCAACAAGAATCGTCATCAAATGAATAATAGATATGCAAATGAGGAAAGGGAGGCAGCATAGGGGTATATGGATAACCTTAACTTCTCACCCACACCTTTGTCACATTATGACATTGGGCGTCGTTTCTATTATCCAGCCCCCTCTCTGCTTATCACCAGGTTAGCAGGGGTGTTAAACTACACCCCTCCCCCTCCCCAAACATTGCGATATTGTTGTCGACATTTCGGGAGCAGATAGACCAGCAGAACAGCATATCAGGGTGCCATTAGCGTACTTTGTGGAATCATACCGGTACGAGATTTAAAGGAGATCTCCGGATGATTTGAGACTTTTGCATTTGAATATCTATATAGGTTGGTTATACTGCATGGGTACATTGAACTGACGGAATTTAATAGTGATTGGGATAAGGATTAAAAATGTTTTCGTAATTCATAACAAATCAAAGTGAAACGGGATAATGACGTAGCAGCTTCACAGAAGAATACATGATTGGCTGCTCATGGAAGCAGAACAAGAGAGGAAAATGTGATTACATTCTAGACAGGTGAGGTTGTTAAGCATGATGTACTGTAATGGAATTACATTGCTACATTACTGGATTATGTTAGCCTCCTACGTCATCATCCTTGTTCAGTGTAATTATGTTCGGGTTTTTCAGAATATTGGTTTGTCTGCTCCACAATATAATGGCAGTTTCAATTTATGTAAGCCTACTGCGCATAAATGTGAAGTTGTAAATCATCTGGAATGTCCCTTTAAAGCCGTGAGATAACGAAGCTTTTTGATTTATTTTCATTATTTCATCATATTTGATGGGTACAGTCGGCCTGTAATACAGTTTCATGCGCTATGGCTAATTTCTCTCTTGTTTTATTTCCTCAATTTGTCTATAAGACGCAAGATGAGAGATCTTGCCAGTGTTGAAAGAAACACGCGGTAGTACCACGAATTGATTTACCTCGCTATACGATGCTCATCGCGCGTTTTCTACATCCGATGAAGTATACGATGGCTATCTTGGACACATCCATTTCCGACCATGGAGATGGATCGCCCGCCATATCGATGACAATGCCGATCTCGAGACACACCCCTTCTCCCTACTCTGAAATATTTGTCGTTTCAGTAAATTTCTCTAAAGTATTGCCTTATCCATATGAGTGAGCAGCTATTCCGTAAACAACTTTGCAGCAAACTCTGTTTCCCGCCAAAACCAGCCATGGCGCGATAATCGCTGTCCGCTGCCGGAAACAAGTACAAAAATACGCCCTTGTATTATGTTACTGTCGAGCTAACGCTCATTGAATATTTTGAGTAATCTGATCTTGTTTACGAAGAATTCCCTTCAGCTCCATTTATCGTGACAGTGGGAAAAAGAAGTGGAATGACAGGGAGAGGTGTAGAAGTAAGGGATAGGGAGAGGAAAGCAAAAATGAGTGATAGAGATAGGCAGAAAGTAAGAGAAGACATATAGGTAAAGACAGACAATAATCCGAAGAGAAAAATCGACGTAGTTTATAACAGAGAGACTTACATAAAATATATTATATATGCACTGCGCAGAAGTTATTCGTAACTATAAGTCATGTCGTTCACCTCATAATGATCTATGTCTTGGAAACGAACTATAATGCATGCGTCTGGGTTTTGTTTCTGTTTGTTACCTCTTTTTCTCTCTCCATCTCTCATTACAGTGGATTTCACAGATTTTCTGATTGACCGACTAAAAGAGAAAAGGGCATGCGAGACAAACAGAACGGAAAGGATATATACCGACAACGCAAAGCTGAAATTGACTTTCATCAGACAGACACACAAACTATCCTGCAAGGGTGCATTGGGATCTTCCCCGATTAAAAGCTCACCCATTGCTATTTCTGTTTATTTTCGTGCTGTTTACACCAAAGAAAGGTCGAGAAAAGTCTGAGTACAATACGTCATCTGTTTATCAACCCTTGACAAATTGCTATTTTGTTCAAGGTCTGTTGAAGTGAGATCTTAATCGGTACAGATGTGGTTAATCTATATCCCGGAATGCTGTACGGATAATACTATCTTTGATGGCGAGGAAAATTGGAAAGGTATATAGTATTAGTTATTATGACTTTCACAATATCATTATCATATTCTTAATATGAGTATTATTACTATCAGACTATTGACCCTATTGTCATTATTATCACAATTCTTGTAATAAGTATATAAGCTGTTAAAGTGAGTGAATCAATGCATCCTATCAAGTCTCAAGCAAGACAAGACGAATAAATAGAATTAATGTCATTAATCTTTATAATGAGTAGGTTAATGTTACATGGTGGCGCTTTTTTCTGGAACACTTAAACAACTGAAATAGTTTAGCTTTTACATAGCCCCGTTGATTTGTTGCAATCAGTTTATGGTATAAGTGAGTAATATCTTTGGAAATCGAGTTTGCTTTCTTCCAGTATTTTGGCTACCTTCTAGAAGCCTTGTAAAAAGACACAGTTTAAAGGGTGTGTACAGTTCTGATCGAGGTGAGGATTTAGCTTTTAACGTTTTGCGAGATATTCAGAAACCACTCTATGAGATGTCAAAGAGCATGCAATTCTAAGGGGTATCAAAAGTTTATTTGATGAAAATCGGTTTTGAAATGGCTGAGATATCCAAAAACAAGATGAAACAAAGAGATCCTAATGAAAGGCTTGGCTTGTCGCCTGTTATTATTATCAGTTTTTTGGATATCTCAACCATTTGAAAACCAATTTTCATCAAATAAACGGTGAATCCTTTTTAGAATTACACGCTCTTTCATATTTCATAAGAGGTTTCTCATTATCTCACTTAGGAATGTTCAAAACATGAATCCCCACCTCAACCAGTACTGTACAGTCCCTTTAATACATAATAAAGATCTACAGGACCACGCAATGAATTTTGAAAACATAATTCTCAAATTGAGACAAATATATTTCGTTTCAATGTCCTCGAAGCCATTTTTTTTGTATGCGCTCTTCCCGATATATGAAAGCCTATATAAGTATACAAAAAGTGGGAATAATATTATGCATGCATGAATACATACAAACATGTCCTACGCATGCTTTCATAATCGCAGTACGACTGTTGTAATTATTTTGCCTTTGATTTACATGAAGGCGACAACGTACAAAGATAAGACAGCGATACGTAAAAATCTTTCGATGTGAAGATTGCTCAGCAAAAGCATTGACCTGGTAAAAGGCTGCAAGAACAGGGGAGGCTGATTTCAAATGAGCGCTTCCCCCGTGATTCTCAATTTGTTGCCAGCCCCCCTTTGCCTTGATACGCCCCTACGAACCCACAAGACTCCCGCTGCGGCCTAACGAGGCGCGCGTCGGAGATCCACTTGACGTCAATGTCGCCATGGCAATGGTTGCCAGAAGGGTTGCTAGGCGCGGACATCTCAATTTCTCTTCCCATTCCAAGTTTTACACACTCCTTGTTTTCTCGTTTTCGGTGATTTTTTTTTCTCCTGCTTCTCTCTCTGTCTCTCTAAATCTCTCTTCCTCTTTTCTCTTTTTCCCCACACTCAATAACCCCGTGGATGTCATTCATGAATGAGTGCATAACTGCACGGGCGAATGAACAAATGAAAGTCGGCAATATCGGCAGGGGCGTATTGCGTTGCGGCGAGAAGCACTTTTTAACTTTCCACTGGGTGTGGGGACCTGCGATATTGCCCGGTCTTCCAGGGGTGACTGCTGGTTGACGCTCTACTCGTTAAACCAACAATTAGTAAATGTCAAACTATAGGCCTAACTCCCATTAGTTATCGCTTGACATTTCGTCTTGTCAATTTGCACGCGCCATCACTTTCTTTATCCCCGCCCTTTAAACTTGCACCGCCGGTAAATCGTCTGCATAAATATTATGTTCCTTTTGATGGTAGCTACAACAGCTAGCGAGCAAGATGATGCGGTGGCAATTTTAATGCTATCACATGAGGTAGTGTATACCATGAGGAAGAGGTAATTGTGTTAATGTTGAATAACTCTTTCAGAAAATAATGATGAAAAACGCAAAATTGACTTGGTTGACCTGTTTCACCTTTTTTGAGTCCTGACGTGAAATCGGGGCGTGGGACTTTCTGTTGGTTTTGTGATGCACGGTCACAAATTTTGATTCATTACAGAAACGAACTATTCAAGAAGTAAGCACTATCCCTGACATTCCATGCATTCCGTCAGTTCGCACAATGTACTTTCTCCTCTCACAGGTGATAAGATTTCAAGCATTCTTCCAAACAAGTATACTATGACGTAACTCAAGGTCCATTAACGAACATAAAGCAATTGATTGTGTACATCTTCAGTGGTGACCCAGGTCTCTTATGAAAGAAAATCAAATCCTCATTTGTTAGCCGAGATTTTGAGGAAAAGCGCAGTTTGTTTTTCATCACGTCACATTTGCTCTTTTCTCTCAACATTTTATCTTGGTTCCACGACGGCGGCCTTGTAAAACTTGCAATCATAACGTGAATCTGTAAGCATTGTAGACATGATTTCCTCATGTTTACTGGTTATAACGTCAATACACAGGGCTGTTATTGCGAACTACTTTCAACCACATAAAGCTGAAATTGAAGAAAGATAAATGGATAAGATTGAACGTGACAAGCCGTACCAAAGACTTTTTTTACTTTCTACAGATCTTGGAAAATAGGACACAGTAACAGGAAATGAATGCCCAACAACACAGACAGACATACATGCACGCACGCACACATACACACTCTAGCCAAATTTAACAGCCGGTATCTGTTTTGCTCTTCTTTTTGTTTTCTTTTATATAAGGCTTTCGCTGCGTGACAGTACGTTATAAATCTCTTTCTCAATCTCTTTTTTTTTTATGTTGTAAACATACACATACGGTCTCTATTAATGCGTATTTATCACACACAAACCTTAACGATAGGGAGAAAGTTTGTCGACTATAGGCACTATGATAGGCAGGAGTCAACAAAATAACAAGAGAAACAAAAGAAAAAAAAGTGATTCTTTAATTGCGTCGATTTACACGATTTGTTGAACTTAAGCTCTTTACCGCAAAAAAAAAAAAAATCCCTTTCATGCTCCTTTAATACGGATACCAGTAGGACCTAATAATTATGAACATTGAATTATTAATCCAAATCTGAGTAATTCGTCCATGCAAAACAAGTCAGATGATATTTAGTAAAAACACACCAATCTCTCCCCATTTCCCTTCCTTCTGCTCTCTTTCTCTCTTATCTCTCTCTCTCTCTCTCTCTTTAATTTTATCTCTCCTTATTTTTCTCTCTCTTTACCTTTGCCTTCTGTTCCCCCAATGTGTGATATCAAATATTAGTTCTTCTGCGTCTCTGAAACTGAGAAACCTCCATATTCTCTCAGTCTCTCTCTGTTTCTCTCTCTCTCTCTCTCTCCATCTCTATCTATCTATCTATATTCTCTCTGTTTCTCTCTTTCTATCAAGTCTCTTTCTATTCCTCTCTCTCCATCTATCTATCTACTCTCTCTCTCAATTGCTCTCTTTCTACCTATCTATCTCAATATCTCTTATATATTTTATCTATCTACTCTCTCTCTCTGTTTCTCTCTCTGTCTGTCTCTCTATCTATCTCTCTATCTATCTGTCTATCTTTTTTTCTATCTATATATCTATCTATCTATCTATCTATCTATCTATCTATCTATTTATCTATTGATCTCTCTTCACCTTCATCTCCACCCTTCCGACCTCTCTTTCCCCTCATTGATCTCATCTTCCATCCATCTTTTGATCACTTTCCAGTTTAGCTCTGTTTCGCCCTGGTCTCATTTCTTTGCTCTAATATCGCTGTGCAAATACTGGTGACATAGTTCGGGAGACCATCTGCCCAGCGACGAGCTTGCTTTTCTGGTCAACCAGGGGTTATCGCTGTCCCCGTAGGGCCTGCGACATGTCCTGTAAGACGCATGCTACTGGGTGTGATTATACCGCTGTGTTCATATCTCAGTGAGATTGTCCGCGATGAAGGCCCTAGCAAAAGGAAAGTCCGAAAAGATCACGATCTGCTGACATCTTCTTCCCAGACAGACAGACAGACAGATAAACAGACACACACACACACACACACACACATACACACAACACACACAAACACAGAGAGTATATGTGAAAGAGAAAGAGAGAGCAGTGGTGGATGGGGGGGGGGCAGCCATCCCCCCCCTTTATTTTTTCTTAATAAAAAAATAAAAGGAGAGAAATGATTAAACCTTCAAGTGGCACAAGATATATATTTTTTTTGCGCCCCCCCCCCTCTTTACAGAATTCCTGGATCCACCCCTGGAGTGTGTGTGTGTGTGTGTGTGTGTGTGCATGTGTGTTTGTCTGTGTCTGTGTCTGTTTGCCTGTGTGTATAAAGAAAGAATGGGAGTGAGGGGGAAAAAAAGACGCGAGTGGAGATTATGGTTAAATGCCATAGTACAGCAATGTCCAACATCGGGGTCAAAGCGAAATCTATGACATAACATTCATGTCATGACCGGTTGCAGAGCTATTATCTTGACAAATATTGTGAGAATCATCTCGAATCCGTATTGCAATTTTACCAGGCTGACAAAGCAGTCAAGACATGTGTCAGAAAACGAAAAAAACGCCAGGGCTCTGAGAAAAACAAAAATAACACGACAACAAAAGCAAACCCCAGACGCATACAAAAACCGTCAGTACCAACATCGGCACAGTTTTCATAACACTGCAGTACAACCTTGTTATGTTTATGAGGTCTGGCGTTTTACTGTTTTAGGCGATAGCTCGTGACTGGCATGTTATCTTCCATGGAAATGCTATGGCAACCCAATATGGGACAACACCGATAATGAAAAAAAAAGTATCGTCATTTGTGATACTGTGCTTTCGCAGTGTCAGAAATGACGATTTTTTTTTTCACTATCGATATTGCCCGATAATATCGACATCCGTGATCACCTGCGAGAATGTGGACTGCTGACTGTAAGCGATGTATGGATATACCAAATTTTAAGCGTGAATGTAGTAGTATGTAGTGCATGTATCAAAACAGGTTGGTTGACAAACAATCCTTGCCATTACTGTTCTTTTCATTTTGTAGGCCTATGACTTCTTCCTTTCCTAAATGTCTCAAGTTGGTACGTTGTATCAACAACTGATTAGGAAGAGCGCAATGCGTGGAACAGACATGCCATGTTGGCAATGTACAAAGCTTTCGGGAGCATTTTAGACAATTATTGAGGTCTAGAGCAAGAGTAACAACAACAACAACGAAACTGCAATACTTGTATAATATCATATGAACGTAGGAGGGCGCTGTTTGTGCACGTCACTTCGGCAGGGACCCGATATCTTGGCAGCGTAAGCCGCCTGCGGAGTTTGAACCACCTCTATGACGTAATCGTCAATTTCCCCGTCGTGTTGCGGCTAGGCGGCAAGTGGGTATCGCGACGGGGAAAACGGAGGGAGGTTGAGGGGCTTGAACAGCTGGAAGCTGGCCCAGTTGAGGAGGAGAAATTCCCCGAAGACAGATGCGGGGTGTCGGCACCGCATCTAGATAGATGAGATGGAGAATGGTGGGCGACAGGGAGAGGGATCCGGGATGTCGTCCCACGATGGACCCTTTGGCACATCGTAGCTCTTTACATGAGGCTTTTATTAACCCATAATGCACCTGGTGATTTGTATAAGCCTATCGCTAACATTACCCTCCCTCGGTGTCTTGTGAAGCTAAATGGTAATAAAGAGTAAATTGGTGCACCTCCAGCGTTCTAGAGGATTCGTCAAAATTGTGAACGGTAGTTGGCGAGAGCACAAGCAGTGTAATTAAAGTGATGACGTCATTCATAAGTACAATGTCAGCTCAGTGCTATGGGAGTATAAGTCGTGGCAGTCGAATTTCGGGAAACATGATTCTAAACTGGCGTCCATAATGTGGCATGTTAAGGGTTAACACCAGCAAAAATCCTCACGGAGTGGTGTCCATAAAATGTATACTCACGTCCCCTGCACCTCTCCATTCTCTGCTCTGATGAAAGGGTAATAGCGGGGGGAATAATTATGTTCACGTATACAATACATTCTGACCTGCCACATTATACGAGAGTCAAATCGTATAAACTCATTTCCGATTCCACTTCTCTATCGAAGAATATCGGTTGAGTGGTTGACATGCTGTGCCATAGTGTCTCATGCCCATTGCGTTCAGCGACCCTACAGGTTCAAGGTAGACCATTTTCCCCAAAGATCCGAGGAGCGGAAATCTCTCGATGTTGTTGACTGAGGCATAGCATTGAAACAGGAAGCCAAGCTGTTTAAGCGATTATATTTAGGTGTTTGCCTGGTTTTTGTCAGGTTTCATGCTAGCACGACCGTCTTTGTGAGGTTTAGAAAGAAAACTTGCATTTCCATGCTGTCAAACTGAAGAGCATCAGGGAATAAAAAGTTCATTTCTCTTGGCAATACCGGTAATGAGGCGATATTCCGGTTTGGGCCACTGATCAGAAGATGATATAACATTCTGCTTTTCGTTTGTTTGTTTGTTTGTTTGTTTGTTCGCTTTTTTTCTGGCTGGCGACTGCAGCGTTACACATAATTTTTAAAAATTCATTATCTTTCGCCTTGATATTATAGTGTATTCATTTTCTTTTACTTTCCCGTACTAACGTCTTTTTGACTCTCCATCACCCTTTATAAACACCACAGGCGAAGTTATAAGCATTAATTAAGAATGATTCTTATTTAGATGATTTAATTATTCACTTGAACTTCACCAAAGTCAAATTTAAAGGGACGAGAGAAGACGATTCGACTCGCGCAATATCGACTTACACGATAGACTATAACTTGATATCCATTCCAGATGGAATAACTTTTCTTCCATTTAGCCGATTTTTTGACGTATGCGAAATCGACTTAGACAAGGCGGACTGTGCATGACACGAACGCGTTTATGGGTCAGAGAACACATTGTGTATATACACCATATATATAAACTAACCGTCATGTAAGTAATCATCAATGACCTGTGAATAGCCCGTATGCACGAAATCAATGACGCACTTGTTTTTCTGTATTGTTGCTCATGTGCAATGTGCTGATTCCCTTGTAAACCGTGATCTTGTATAACCCTCGTCATAATAATATTGCATTATGTCTTCTTCTACGCCAATCCGGCAGCCGATGAAGAAGTATTGGATAGAGCTTATTATTGTTTTCATCTCTCCTTCTCTCTCCCTTTCACTCCGACACTCCTTCTCTATTTCTCTTTCTGTGTATATGTTTCTTTCTTTCTTCCTTTCTCTCTTATAGTCTCTCTCTCCCTCCCTCCACTGCCCCCTCCCTCTCTCTCTCTCTCTTCCTCACCCCCCCCCCTTTCTCTATCGTGTGCATGTGGTCATATCATTACCCATACGTCAGTATGTTTGTGTGATGTGTAACTGTGCCATGTCGAACATCTTGATCACCTGGAATAGCTGCATTGTCTCCGCTGCTTATCCAAGTAAAGCGTTTCATCGCAAAACGCGTTAAGAGCCATTTTAAACATTTTACAGTATAATACATCCATCATCAGATGGAACAGAATGAAACCTCTCCACTAATACCTCACAAGTTTCATATCAAAGAATATTTTTGAAGTAATGGTATATAATACATGTAACCAGTATTTTTATCATTTCCTTTATTTTTTTTTCAGGAGATTTGATTTTAAATATCGTAAATTGACAAGTATGGAGTTGACTCGTTTTGCAATGAAACTCTTCCAGTACCACCCCTTGGAGCCCATCTCATTGGCTCCTATATACACAATCTCTGCCCTTGGCATGGTATCATAAGGCAGGTGAGTTTTCTCCCACACGCCGTGTGCACCATCTGTAGAGTATTACATGCATAAGTGGAGAGGATTTGATATCATACTTCAATATGTAACGTTGACCTAGTTACATCTCGGTATTGTACGTTATACAATATTCCATGAACCTTTCTCCTTTGTTATTACCAAAGAGCCCTTGTTTCTGTTGGTATATATTCAAGCTCTCTTTGTAATTCTATTCTGACCATCCCAACCCCGCAAATATTTCTATTTCTCCGTTCAATCTCTTCATTTTTATTTTCATTTCATTTCCAATAACAAGGCAAGTACAACAAAGTATTTACATAATTATGCATATTGTTATACACACACACAAAAAAAAAATCAAAACAACATCGTAGTAAGGGAACATGTTGTGAACTGGCGTATATAATAATGCTGTGACTACTATGACTATACGGAAAACAAAATTGTTGGAAATGGAGGAGACTGCTGAAAAACAGCGCTTATAATATTTGATTTGATTTCATTTCATTTCTTTATTGTCCAAATTATGTATAAAAACATGGCATGGAAATTTGATTTTGTCACACATCAATAAACACATAATTGACAGCAGAAAAATATCAATTACATGACATATAAAACATCAAAGAATACTCAAAAAAATACAGGGAACTAAACATATACATCACAACACAGACTAGCATCATGTGTTGAACGTGATGCAAAGAGGGGAAAAATAAATATAGTTGTGTACATACCCAGAAAACTATGGAGGAGTTAATTGCTGCAAAAGGTATATAATAACCACAAATTGTGAAACACCTTACTTTTTACAGACAACCCCAACATCATAATCCCTAAATTATAACACATATTGCACATATTCCTTACACCCCTCCCCCATACACACAGCTACAATCTGCTTCCATTCACTGATGCCCTGACACGCTTGCGAATGTGCACAATCAAACAACTTTTGCACATTTATATAAAAAAAAAAATGTTTCTTGTCCACATTTTTATGTGACATTCGTGCGTATTGGAATCATTAGCCCAGGAAGGGTTAATTCTCTCCCCCTCATCTCATTTTCCAGTCTAGACAATGATGTAAGAAGTCATCAGGAGGATAAGATGAGTGGGATGCAGGGAGGATGTTGACTTTGACCGCTGGCTGGCCAGTGGATGCGCCTGGAGGGATGCGGTGTCAGTTAAATGGTGACCCTATTATCATCTAGGTCAATTGGACATTCCATTAAAATTGCCGAGGTCAGAGGCCGGAACGCATCAACGTTGGCAAGAAAAAAAAAAAAAACTTTGACGGTAATAAATCTGGTTGTATTACAGGGAAAGTCGCCTTTGAAATTTGATCTGATACGACTTGAATTGATTTAAATTGATTTTATACCAGTAATCACTTTCTCTTCACTTCGGACTGCTTTTGTTTAAAACTCTATCAAAAGATATTAATCTCTATATAACACGACACGGAAAAGAGAAACTCGACCTATAATCGTGCCTATGAGCATTAATGAAGAGGCGACGCATGAGTATAAAAAGTAAAGCTCTCTAACACTACCATAATCATGCTTGTAGCTTGGAGTTGTTTTGCACCACACTGAGTAACAATGTAGTAATAAGAGATAGAATCACAATCATAAGACAAGATGAGTTTAAAAAGAGAAGTTCGGACAACAGGGATATAGCCTGCCGATTTCTCAGTAAAGAGATTTTAATGCTACGTGGTGACGTCACAATGGACTTACCCATGATGTTCAATTGCTATTTGAGGATACCCATCGGACACCATGGTTGTCATGTTTATTTATATTCAAACAATATATTTAGAACCGAACAAAAAATAATGGTAGGTTATTTTCCGCCTGGTTTTGCTCGAAAGTTACCCCAAAATATGTTTTTATTTCACGAGAAGAGTCACGTTTGCGTCACTTTCCCCACTAATAAATTGGTCACCCGTCTATATTTTGAACAACACCATGGCAGCGTGATTCATGCAATATTTCAAACTGCAACATTAAGCGATTCTTGGAAAGATTTGCATCATTCATTGCAATTAAGCTCAGTTTTCTGAAAAGCCTGATAAGAATAAAACATGAATGCCCAGATCTCCTCAGTAATAGACTCCTTTTGGCGTCTCTTGGTTGCATGTATGAAATCAATCTGTGTTTGAGAATAAAACACGCATAATATGCGTGATATAAGTGGTATTATCGTTACAAGTGATATTATCACTATGTTGTAACGAGGTTGATGTAGACATGAAGAGATCATCCAAAGAACCGTCATGGAGAAAAGAAATCCTCACGAGCCTAATTAGAATAAAGCATGAATGCCCAACTTATTTTCCTTGGTATAATACCCTCTCGGCGTCTAGTGGTTGCATGTATAAGTAAATCAATCTGTATTTGAGAATAAAGCATGCATCCCTTGTAACGAAGTTGATATACACATGAAAATAATATCCGAAGAAGCGTCAAAAAAAAAAATCTCCCAAGCCTAATAAGAATAAAACATGAATACTCACCTTTCCTCGGTCATACGATAGACTTTTCACGGCGTCTATTGGTCGCATGCACGAAATAAATCTGTACTTTGAGCAGTGTTGTATGTTGAGGATGGAACATGTATATTCCTTATTGTCACAAGGTTGATGTACAAACGAGAAGATCATCCGAAGAAGCGTCTAATAGAAATAAAACAAACAAATCTCCAAACCTTAATAACAATAAAACATGAATGTCTAGTTTTAATTGGTGATAAACTTCTCTCGGTTTTCCCATGTCACGAGGTTGACGGTCGTAGGGTGTGAAACTTCTATCACATTTCACAGCTGCTTATTATTGAAAGAGAAAAAATAATGGAATAAATATGAAGTGATGGCCTACAGGAGCAAAAGTAATCAAAGTCTAAGTCTGAACACTTATTCTATGCACCCAAGCATAAAAGACGTATCAACCTGTCAAAAAATAGACACTTTGGCAGGAATTCACAAAGATTTCATGATTTCAGTTTCCCTTCATGGACTGTAAGCATGGAGTGTAAGGGGAAAATAGGGGCACTTTGCACATTACATTATGTACGCCTGTCAGCACGTGTTTCTTATTGAATGTCAGAACATTCTCGTTGTATAATGAAGTGATCTGTGACATACATTGACGCAGAAAAAAAACCCTGCATTATCCATAAACTAAATCTAAAGGACTTCTGTAAATTCTGGTCGTTTTCACATGGCTTCAAAGACTTGAACGCTTGTTCGTATAGTGAAAAAGAATGTTTATTATGATAAAAATGGACGAAAAATAAGAAAGTACGTGACGAACATCTGCATGATTGGATGCATCACATTTTTAGACTGTTTTAGCTGAAACCCTAACAGCAATACTACCTTTAACTTCCGTTAGACTTTTCTATGTCCTACGGAAATCAAACTCACTTCATCGACCCACGCCTTGTCAAAAGGCTAATCCATACAGGCAATTCTTTGATGCCGCCATGTCGATCTCAAGTTTTATGATGCACCTGCCACCGTCGTTTTGGGCGCCTTAGTACTCTCCTTCCGAGACCATCCCTGGCTATAACAGTAGTTCTAGCGATGTTTTGCAAACCAAAAACTGTCACCTCTGGGGAAGATATACACGCCACTTCGCCTATATAGATTTCACCATTTTAAACTTTTAAATGAAGACGCTGATACGGAGTAACACACCACTCGTGGAAGACACCAATACAGCCATTTATGTATCAGTATCAATAGCTAGCATAAGGCTCGTGTGTCGTTTTCTTCTCAATGCGCTCGTTGATGTGGACAACAAATCAATAATGTAGTCCAAGTGTTGATAATCATACGTCTAAACGAGCAACAGAATCCTTGCCAATATATTCGATTATTAAGTTATTCCGCGTCTTTTCTTAATATGCACATAATCATTTGAAAGTTATACCCTTGTGCATTATTTTCCCTACATACATAATACACGACTCTTCATTATTATTCTTCTATACTACATCACACCTTTGTGGTTTCCTATACGGGTTTAATATCAGGTTGACGCAGTTTGTCAATAACAGCATCATGTGACGAGTTCAGTCGCAAATAGGTTAGGTGCTTTTTTAACACATCTTATAAAGTCCATCATCCACATGTCATCAGATAGATCAAAGTAAAAACCTTTCTAATGATACCTCACGCATAACATAACAAGGAATATTCCCGACATTGTGATTAAGAATGTCCCTTATTTTCTTGTTTTTTTTTCTTTCGAAGCTTTAGTCACAAATATGTCAAGTAAACGAGCATGGAGCTTACTCGTTTTTCCGATCAGATTATCATGTGTTTCTATAGTTTAAAGTTTTCTGTTTCCCCTCTACACCACTTTTCAAAAAGTAATCTATTTGCCTTGGTATAAGTCCCTCTTTTTGCCAGTCTTTTTTTTTTTTTATCTCTTCTTCGAATTCGATACGTCATATTTTTCTCTTCAAACATCAAACAGACATAATCATGTCAAAAGTTCAACTAAACTTGTCCACAACTTTAGCTACAAAGAATAAATTGGATTTCCTCTCATTTCTACTGGATTCTAAATACGTCCTCCAGATGTTGATAGTATAGAAGGGCCTAACTAATTGGAAATAATGTTTCGATACCGCGGACTGACTGATAAGTTATATATTTGCAATATGTCTTTTTCATCCGACGGTAAAATAAAACCCTTTATTGGGATATTTCCATGGCATCCAACTGGTAATGAGTTGCAAAAGAGGGCTAATGATGTAATGTCTTGAAGGACGCAAGCGTCCAATTTCTCGTGTAAATGCAACGTCATTACCATAGATCAAAGAACTAATAACGTGCATGTAATAAGATCACTCCTTTATTACAGGTTCGTTTTGGTAGCCGTTATCTAAATCTGCCCGCGAGCCGGTCGTCCATACGAAACTAATGAGCCGTAAACATCGGGGCACTGGTCATGTAATTTATGACGTAGATTATTCAACGGAAGCGTCCATACCACAGAAGAGAAAAGCGTAACTTAGAATTCATCTCCGCATCCAAATACGTCATCGATCCATCCCTCCTTTCATGCACGCGAACAGAAATACGCATACTAAACAATAATGTTAAACAAAACATAAGAAAAACTCAGGGCACTAAACAAATTCTAAACAAACAAAACACACAAAAAATATTAGTATCAGACAAACTCAATCAACCCCCCCCCCCCAAGGAAAAAAAAAAACCACGAGACAAAGATATTATACACATTAACATCCTCAATGTATAGAGACAAGGGTATTCATAATGGGAATGATGAATATTAGGCCTACTTTACATGGAATTACTTTTTGAATGAAAGGCGAATTAGATTTTGAATGATAAAAAAAAAAGTTTCTTTATACATATACTACAAAATGTGACTTAAGGATGAAAAATTAGCTGTCTAAACTTAGAAATGACGTAACTTTCATATGAACTGCAGCTGGGTCCATTGTGGGATCTTCCGTAAGCTTTGAACATCTCCAGTGCGCGTTGCGATACTTTGCAAAACTCGCAAAAACTTTCGACACTTGTCTTTTAATCCAACCTCGTATCACTTCTCGAAACCCCAAACACACACACGCACACAAACACAAACACAAGCGCGCAAACACATACTAGTACACAGTCATACAATAAAACATCAATATAACACCCCCGTCGTACACATAATATATCACTCTTTACAAATTTCGGGGTTTTTTTCCCAGGTCACATCCATGTAGGACTTTCTAATATCGATCTCTTTATTTTTCCTTTGTCATGCATTTTGATTCAATGCGACAATGAAAACTCGAGTCTAATAACCAATTCCTTTTGAACGATCCTCGCAATACGAGTCAACTCACTAAGAAAACTGCTACCCGTGAATTAACACTTTTTTTTTCAATAAAAGAAAACATAATGCAATGTATACTACTGTGTATTAGAACTCGTTCAGTGAGGGCGCCACCTATCGGGCATACTTATTGAATACCAATGATAACCGTAATCGTTGTCAATATTGATCACTTTGTTTCATTCAAACTCAGTAAATTTGCGTCTCCGTCTAATATAAACCACAAAACCCTGCCTAAATCATTCCAATCCGACAAACTCTTCGCGCAGCATACAAAGCAGTCGATTTTGTCTGCTATATTATGTAAAAAGAAAAGAGAAAGAATCTCGGTTGGACCAACGTTGGAAACTCGATATAAAGAGGTTCTTGGTAGATCTATACGTATACCGGATAATAGCGAATACATGTATATGAATTTTTATATTACAAACAATAACATACAAACACATTCTCTGGGGACAAAAGAAACGGTTTGTTACTATGCTATGCATCACGTGATTTGACCTCCTGGCTTAAAATTGATCCATTAAGCGCCAGGGGCGGATCCAGGAATTCCGTAAGGGGGGGGGGGGGCGCCTTTACAAATTATGGGGCCCCATTATTTATTTCTTTTGTTTTAACAAAAAAAGGGGGGCGCACCCATGCAGAGCGCCCCCCCCCCCCCCCCCGACCCGCCACTGAACCGCTATAAACGGGGTCTTTATACTGTAGCGTGTTCTATACTGTTTTACTGAACACACACGGTCCTGTAAATACAAAACACATACCAAAAAGAACTATTTACATCATAAGTTGCTATCTATAAATTTTTGAGGTGTTATATTGATGTTTTATTGTATGATTGTGTACAAGTATGTTTGAAACATTTCATTGTTGACGTCATTACGATTGTACATTACCAGAAGATCATTAATGAATTCATTGCTTCATGGATTTCGCTGTCACGCAAACTGGACGAAAACGCATAAGAGTGAACTTTTACAGTCACTGGTTATTTTTTTTTTACAAATTTAACATGTTACGTCTTCAGTACGTAGCTCGGCAACGTCTTTGGTGGTTTCGCTCCCCCCCCCCCCCCCCCCGGCCCCGAAACTATGCGTATGTAAATCATGATGCGAAAACACAACCAAAGACACGTGCGTTATACACGGTCATGATATACAGGTCTACAGTAAGCCGAACAATGACGAATGCATTGTCGCTATGCTCGTACATTAACAATAATGTCCAAACTTTCTCTTCGTACATTATCTCTAACGCATGCGCAGTGTAAGAGAACTGGGCAATCATGAAACCCACAAACATTTATTCCTGCACAATGCAGACCTATAAAGTATGCATTGCGTCATAGCTTCCTGGGAGATCTCCTTGATTCAGCCGTATCTTCGCGCAATGACATCGACTGAGCAATGTTATGTGTAAGCATACCGTCCCCTCTAGCAAGAGGCAAAACACTCTGTCCCTCGGATAGGACATAAAAATAAATGGAGGTCCCGTGTATGAGAGTAACAACTCATGCACGTAAAAGATCCCGCTTCACTGGGGGTCACTCATCGCAAAGAGCAGGGTGTTTAACCCGGTGAAGTGGTCCCACCTCACATCCAACTGGATCCCATGGAAGACCACACTCTAATAAAATCCGAGTCAGAACTGACCCGGAACTGGGTCCGTTGGGGTCACACACCGTTCCGGGTCACAAATGACAAGGAATGGGGTCAGATATGACCCCATCCAGAGTCATGAATTGGGTCACGGTGACACCATTCCGGGTCTTCATGACCAAATTCCAAGTCATTTTTACCCGGAACGGTGTGTGACCGCAACGGACCCAGTTCCGGGTCAGTTCTGACCCGGAGAAGCAGCCGAAATATGGTGGTGTTTGCTTGTTTGTTTGTTTGTTCATTTCCATCTGAGAAGATGGCTGGATAGCCCATATTCAGTTACAGCTTAACGTAGCTGAATATGGGCTATCCAGCCATCTTCTCAGATGGAAATGAACAAACAAATAAACAAACACCACCATATTTCGGCTGCTTCCAAATCAACCATTATTTATCATAGCCGACGACAGTTGGGTTTGATAGTGTTTATACGCCGTAAACTAATTTTCTGTATAAATTAGATTCGTTGATAAGCATTCTATTCACCCTCAAGAACACATTTCTTGTAAAACAACAACCAACAAAATGACAGGAAAAGGATGTCCATTAAAAAGGCAGCGAATACAATCCAAAGAATACAGAAATAACGGCAAAAGGATCAAATAGAAATTGATGTCAGTTTTACATCCAATTAAAGATTCACTTAACACTGCAAATACAAAACATGAGTTCCATTAAATGAACTACCCGTCCACCGATTTACTATCATAATATCAATTTTGTCACTTTTACAGATTTCGCGTATCAGGAAACTTTTTTTTTTTTTAAATCTTATAGAAACACGAGTTTTGCCTCCGTTATTAATTTTTCATGATTCTTCACAACCTTTCTACTTACTTTTCAATTTATGTTTGTCATCTCGGATAAGAGCGCGATATTATTCCATTTGTCGAGAAATGTCAATAATACCATAACGTTTACTGGAGTTGTTCTTGTGGGAGAAGGGTTAAGACAAGACAGAATTCATCTTTATGGTTAGATAATACCAAAACTAAACACGGAAATGGATGAAATAATCACTATCTAGAATTCTTGTCTTACTGAATATCATCATAATAATACACTACGATATTGCGACCATCGCGATGTCGTTATCTACTGCAGACGTAAGGGTCTACTGTCTGGCTAAGTCAGGCACCAGCAAAATCCTGTTAGCCGCCAGAAACCGGATTTAGGTTTTATTAACTAAAGATGTGTACAGCCCATAAGAACTATCGCAAATATTATTATTTTGTGCCTGGACACAGTAATTTTGGTTTGTGTATCAGGCCCCGTGTCCATTGTATTTCACAAGGTGAACAATAAACGTTACAATAATTATACCGAACAGAAATGTACACACATGATGCTAAAACATGACAATGCCAAAAGGAAACGGCATTCATCATTACACACTGCAAAAAGTCCGGTGTTAAATATGAAACACCGAGCGGGTATTAAATTTCCGGTGCTCATTCATGGTGTTAGATTAACACCTCCGGGTGTCATTTCAAAATATAAAATTGTTTTTTGAATAGTTTCTTAGTTACTGCACTTCTTGTTAATTTGAAACTTCAACAAGGCGATAAAGAATTTTCCGATAAAGTACTTGATTTTTGAAAAAATGTGTAAACACAGTTACACCACAGTAACACCAGTTGGTGTGGTCTCCTACTGAAGCTGGACGGGTGTTATACCATTGAAATTAACACCACCAATATCAAATCAACACCATGCGGTGTCATTATTGAATAAACTCTAGCGCAGTGTCAAAAATATCACCAGCCACAGTGTCAAATTAACACCACGAAGTGCCAGGTGACCACTTTTTAACACCATCACATTTTCTACACCTGTGGGTGTGGTCCTCTATTGAAACTTGATCGGTGTCAGATTTAACACCCATGGTGTTAAATTTAACACCGATGTTTTTACAGTACAGGAAAGCAGCACATAGTTCTCTCTATATGTTTGGGTATAGATCAGTCACAAACCAGCATGAATTTTATTTAAACAAGCACGAACACCTATACAGCGTATGTGTATTTCTATAATACTCATCTAGCCTGTTATTGCTAATATCGTATATTAATCTTTCTAACTTCGCTAAAAAACTAAAAAAAAAATCGATTTCCTTGTTGAAATTGTTGGAAGGACAGTGTCCTATTTTTAGAATATATTTTGAACACCAACAAAACTTTTCTTTATCACTTGTCTGTACGTTTGTCAGTAATCTTGATTACGTTTGGGAGCGGCACGTTTAGTTCAAGCAAAACAGAAACTTGCCGCACTGACGTTCATACAAATTAGTGGTATGTTTATTAAACGTCACCTCGCGGTCAATCTTGACCTACGGCAGATTCACGTATACGAGAAAGACGAAATGTTGAGCCGTGCTGATGATTAATGTAAACTGGACAGCGTGAGTGATTGCTCTACACCACTTAGCGCCTGGGTGGTGTTTACACGGCGGCTCGGGATGCGGAACGGTTCCAAAACACAAGTGACGGACGACTGCGCGCGACCTGCGCGCACGTAAACATTCCCGTCCTGCCTGTAATACGTCACGGCATCCAACGTCACAAGTCCGATATGGACGAAAAAACACCGAGTGACGAGTGTTTACCGTGTTTCCATGACAACACAATGTTGCTCCACTTGAGAATGAACTCGCCCCGATGTACTTTTCAGCGCGGGTCGTGGCATCGCACACATACCCAGTCATGCGCGCAGAGGAGCGTTTCGGGAAACCTCTTGCCTGTAAATCGATCCAGTGGTTGTATGTCGCGCGAGGTATTCGATAATGGAATTAAAAGAACTTGCCCTCTGCTCCATTTTGATGGAGGGTAAACGCCCGCCTATACAGCGGGCAGCAGCACCATCGCAATATTTTCGCTCATACGAACAAGAAAAAAAAAAAAAAAAAAAAGACAGAGGAAATCGGAGAGATGAAAATGAAATTTACGATAATTTCTTATGCCAATCTCCCAATGACCTCGTTTGCATCACCCCCCCCCCCCGTCCCACCGTCATCAATTCATGGAACTATTTATCTACAACCTAAAACAATGCTATTCTTATGGCCCACTTTTACACATCATGGTAAAAATAGAATGTCAGAAAGTGAGCGGGATACATTATAGGGAGAAATATTAGTTGTACGGAATGGATAAAATTCCCTTGAGGGTAGAAAAACGTGCAAACCTTCCTCCATATCGTATTTGGTGTCAGTGGACAGATAAGTTAGAACAGTATCTCGCTAAGCTATCTATTGATTGATTGATGTACTGATTTATTGTATTATTCATTTACTGATTTACATGTATTCATATTTTTTATCTTTTCATTTCTTCCTTTATTTATTTGTGTATCTATTTAAGAATTTCATTTTTGTTCATTAATAATCATACTTAACTACATTTTGGGGGTCACGCTTGTCCTCGATCTACCCCTCACTTTGTGTGAAAAAAAAAAATTACATATATATACATGTACTGTATATTATAGTCCTATATATTACCTACTTATTGGTTTGCAAATCTTAAATCTTTAAAGTATTGCCGCAGCGATACCTTTCCAAACAGTTTCTCCAACATCAATAAAAGGAAGCCACTATACTTTATGCTGAAAGAAACATGTGCATTAACAGTATCGATGCCGCACACACTTCAAACTTCATTTTTGCAATCCCCCCAAGTCTGAGGAGTGTGATGAGGAATAGTGAATTATGAAATGATAAACAGAAGAAAAAATAAGATTTCAACTAGATTCATCCATTCCACTTGGTAGAACAACTTTATTCTACACGCACACATTCACAGCGTTAAATCATTACAATATTTGCCATATATAATATGATGCATTAAAAGGAGAACAAAAAGCTAACAAAACCCAAACATTTTGAGTCTTTTCATAAGGAGGGTGAATTTACAAGGTTTCACTGGTACAAGATAAGTCACCCTCTTAATCTGTTTATTTACTGAGGCGGAGTTTCATTGATAGAAACAGCTTAGCCATGACGACAAGTTGTGTTCACTGAACAGCTCTGCTGTCTAAAACTTTTCTCTCTGAGTTTATGGTCAAACTGGGTATTCAGTCACTCGTGTCATTCTGTATAATTGTCTCTTTATATTAACTGTCAATGATATGATAATATATTGACTTCCACTGCAGTTGCCTTCACCATAATCCATCAAACACACTAACAAGAATGCTAATTCACACTTGAACACAACTCATCGTTCATGCTTCAAAATATTTTGACCCGACAACAACCCTCCGCTCTGTTGGGGCCCTTTAGGCATTAGTACAGTACTTCGCAAACAATGTTGCATTCCTCCGGGCAATATAAATCAATACGTTGCATTCCTCCAGGCAATATAAATCTATATGATGCAAGCAACAGGTTTGGAACCCACATGGTCCAACAGTTCCTGCACAAGCATCCAAAATGTTTCAAATCCTGATGTCTGCTAAATTTCAACTTTGAATGTAAACAAAGAAACAGAGAGATAGCTTACACTAGCACCAAAGGATGAACAAGTAAGTCAGCAACAGTTGTTCAGGATCAGTTGTGAAATGAATACATGTATTTGACAATTCATATGTAAATAAGAATGGACAGATTTCTTCCTGTGGTATGACCACTTTGTGTGTGTGGGGGGGGGGGGGGGGACATGTGTATCTGGTACACCATCACACGGTGTAGTTTTTAGTCCCCCATTATTGGTTGTGCAACACAGCAGGTGCCTGACTTATCAAAAGACAGAAATAACTGAGGAACTGAATTCACTGCACACAGTGTTTCACGGATAGTTTTTCACTTGTGACGATCACAACTTGAATTTGCATAGATTTTGGCATCAGTTTCAGAGACCATTACTATGATTAGAGACAATTTGGTGCTCAGTCAAATGAGAACAAGAGAGAAAGAGACAGAAGAAATATGGGGAATCAGTTTAAACATGACAGAAAAGTCTCTTGCATGCATGTGATCCCTGCACCACGCAAACTTTGTCAAAACTTTCAAAACTTGTCTCCTCCTTCAATAAAAAAACAAGACTCAAACATTATAAAAATTTCAAGAACCATTATCCAGTACATTAATCCTTGTTAAGTCATTTGGACTATTCTCCCTCACCACAATTTCATCATATTGATTTATTTTCTTTTTATCTACTGATTTCATCTCCTCTTTTGGCAACAAAGATTAAATTCTTTATTTTACATGGTTATAATTCTAGAACAAAGAAAATAAAATTGAAGTAAGATAGGAAGTATGAAGGTCCTTGGAGACTAAAGCAGCATGGATTCAGGCTGTTCCAGATATCTCTTGAATTGCTGCAGCCACTGGGCCCCGACCGCTCCGTCCACTACTCGGTGGTCACACACCAGAGTGACCGTCACCAGGGAAGCTGCCCGATACCTGCAGGACATCAGGACAGAGATAAATGGTCAGTTGCATCATCACTATCTCATCATCATAATCATCATCATCATTTTTTTTGACAAAAGTGTGAACAAATAATAATTATAATACTTATAACACTGAGAAAATTGTATCATAAATGCCAACTCTGTGTCAGAAAGGAAGACATATTAACAAAGTCAGAAATAAGAGAGCAGAACAAAAGAGTGAGGAAAGAAAAAAATACACATCTTACACCCTTTAAATGATATTGCAAAACATTACCAAATGATATTGCAAAACATTACCTAATGAATATGACACTTAAGGTACAACCGTCAGGTATTATGATGGCAATTTTTGTAAGTGGTGGAAGTCATTTGTACTTCAGTAACATCATGAATATTTTATACATCCATGCTAGAAACATCCACTTAGATGTCACATGACGTAAGGATCACGTTTGGTTCTTGGTCCGGTACTCTGAAATGATACAATGTACCTCCTCTCTTTAACAGCCCCCCCCCCCCCCCCCTCGAACTCCCAATCCCCCCCACGCCATACACATGTATACATTTACTATGAACTGTTCATTAATCATCACAACAGATCAAAACTGTTCCATAAAAATAAGCTACAAAATGCGATTCATCAATACTGCATTGTAAAAGGCTGTCATATATTGTCATGGCTGAATGGATCCATTCACGTTTGACACATAGTCATATACATGTGCATTTCAAATAATTTGAGAAGTCATGGCTAGGCCCATTTACAAGGGGGGGGGGGGACTGTTTGATTGCGCTTGAGGTATGACAGGTTGCAAATGACAATTTTCATTTTTCAAACCTTCAGCTTACCAGAAATGAGTCATAATCATTCCTCAAATTTCTCTCATATCTCTCTCCTTTTTTTTTATAATGCTGTCAGTAAATTTATCATGATTTTAGATATGATTGTACTGTATGTCAATACACGAAAACCTTGTTTGATAAGCTGCTTGGGACCTCAAAAATTTAATCTTACATTGGGTATATAGTCTAATAGTCAAATCAAATATGGACTGCTGGATAATCACATATTTATAATTGATATGACAGCTAACTAATGAGCTGGATAAAAATAAATAAATATTGATTTTGATATTTATCAAGCCTTGTGCGATATAGTTGACAGTGTATTAAATACGAAGATGGATAAAATTTTGTATTTCAACACAGGGGAACGTTGTTATATTGAGCTGCTCGGGGATGGCTGAAATGTCCCTGTTATACCAACATCTTTTTATATTTGGGACAAAAACAACAGAACATAAACAAAAGGAACGCAACTTGCAAAATTACCTCAATATATCAGGTACCTTGTGATATCAGAGGCAAAAACAGAAGATGATACAAGGAATAGGGTTTGCATAATTGCCTCTTAACCTGTTCCCTACTGAATTCTGAAACCCCCATAGACATAATACATAGGCCACCAGGTTCCCGCAAGGAACGAGTTAATATCAGCTATCTCGCTTTATAATATGCAGCCTGGTCATTAGGAGGTTCTACTCTTCCATAATTTTTATTCCTGAGAAAGCAGTTATCAATGCAAAACATCAATCATTCCAGAAATCGAGCCTCACCCTTCCTCGGCATCATCGTCTGGCACAAATCTCTCCTGCACCGCCCCTACCCCCAGGTGGCAGGCCTGTGGGGAGGGGATGATACCAGCCATGCCCCTCACACCAAACTCGCTGAAGTTTGAAATGCTGAATGTGCCACCCTGCAGTGAGAAAAGAAAAACAAAACAAAACAAAACAAAAGTTAGAGAAAAATTTCTTCAGTTGGTGAAAGACGTAACACTAAGAAACTTCAAAAGAAGTGATTGATATGTGAAACATTAATCTTATGAAGCATAAAGACATCATTATTTTTGTCATTTTGAGTCTAATTTCAATGAAATTTTATTCTTTGTTGAATTCTGCTCTGCAAGTCATGGTCAAATTTTAATTTTACTTTTAAGTTTGATCTTCTGTTCACTGTTAAGTGTGTGCCATCACACACACCTACCCTTTAGTTCATCAACATCTACATGTATCCCCAAATTACTGAACCATCTGTAGCTGGATTTGCATTTGGTGTGTGTACTTGTGTGTTGTGTTTGGGTGCATATGTACATGCATGTGCATGATGGGGATGTGGTGTGTGACAATAGTGTTTGTTTCTCTGCATGGTACAATTGTACATACATCATCCTTTCAACACCCTTCTTTGCTCTTTCATCTCCATGAATACAGTCATTTTGTTTTAACCCATATATATTATTATGCCAAGAAGTGTAGTATTTAATTTCATCACTGCCTTCAATGGATAGTGACTGACATTGCAAAAGAAAAAAAAAAACAAAAACAAAAAATCCCTACAGCCTGAAAGTAGAATTCCCACCCATTATCAAAGAAAGGGTAAGTCATTTTCTCCCTCCCTCAATCTAATTCTCCCTCTTCCCAACTCTCTCCCTGTATTTCTTCTTTGTCTCTGTCTTCTGTTTATCTCTGTGTCTGTATATATTTCTCTCTCTCCAATCTCTCTTTCTCTCTATGGCCCAAATTCACAAAGGTGGTATAAACTTAAACTATGGTTTATGTAAAATTTCTTCTGCATAAGTATGATTAACAGATTGCGTATGCCGCCCACAGACATCCAGTAATATACAAATAGTGAATGGTCACGAGTGCGATGGTACAAGATTTTGCATGAGGTAAAAGATAGAGAGGCGCTCTATTCAACGAGGCGAAGCCCAGTTGAATAGTGCGCCTCCTCTTTCGAGTGCGGAATCTTGTTCCATTGCACGAGTAAAGACCATTGTCTCATACAACACCTTGAATGTCAACAGATGTGGTCCACACAGATTCTTGAATTTAGTACAGAAATGGCAACCATTTTCCGTGAAAGACGAATGAGTAGCCGCACAGTCACAGTGATCACGTAAGTGTATGCGAAGCGATCGGTTGAAGTTGTTTACAAAAATGAGTGACAAAAGCACGTGCTTGTAAGCGCGCTTGTAATTGTTGAGTGCACGCGGCAAATGTTTGTTTATTGCGACGTCAGAGCCGTGCAATGGAACAAAAACTTCGAGTCAATCATGAGTTTAACACAGGAGTCAATGGAAATGGGTGACGTCAGCCATGCGCTATCCATTTTGGCTCAAACAAAATTGCACGGCTGACAGCCACAGCGTGCGATGGAACTTTGAACTAAATGTCACGTGATGGGCAATCGGCCAAACGGATAGCTACATTCCAACTAGGTGTTGTATATTACATATGTGTTGACATGTGATTGTCAAAGGTACAGCCATACACCTAGTGTATTTCATGCCTATTTAGAACATGGTCTAAATCTGTACCATGGTGCTAGTTTAAAGGACCTTCGTGAATTTTGGTCTATAATATTATATTTATTTCTCTTTCTTTCTCTCTCCTCTTTGTATCTACGAGCTCTGTTGTTATCAGTGTCTGTTTATTTCTCCTCCCTCATTCTTTCTCTCTATCTGTCTCATTCCATCTCCTCTTTGACTCAACGGCCTGAATTCACAAAGGTGGTACAAATGGAAACCATAGTTTAAACCATGGACAAAAATCATGGAGCGCCAAGTGTTGCAGGGAATATTTCGTTACGAAATTGGTCATTTCGTCGACAAATGACCGTTTCGCTGATGAAATTATCATTTCGGGGACAAAATGTTCATTTAGTTACAAAATGTTGTCATTTCGTTACGAAATAATCACTTCATCGACGAAATGACCAATTTCTTAACGAAATATTCCATGTGACACTTGGCGCTCCATGGTTTTTGTCCATGGTTTAAACCATGGTTTCATCTGTACCACCTTCGTGAATTCGGGCCTATGTGTTCCTTCTGTTTTTACCTGTGTCTGTATATTTCCCTAGCTCTCTCTGCACTGCATCACTCCCCACTCTCTCTTGCTTGTTCTCTTGGTGATCTATCACTTGGTCTACTCCCACTTCATCTAATAGCCATTGACATAGTCTCAACCCACATGGTCTAATCTCGTTTAGTTTACAAACAGTTTGTCTATTGACCATTTAGTCCAATTGCCACTTACCCTCATTACCAGCTGCTCTACTTCCAGATGGGCTATATGCCCATTTCGTCTAATACCCACATTCTATTAGACAAAGTGGGAAAAATCCAAGGAGACAAAATTGCAATTAGACCATCTGGTCATTAGACGAAATGATAATTAGCCAAACTGGGCATTACACCATGTAAGGATTAGACCAAACGGGCATTAGACGAAATTGATAGAAGACTAAATGAGTTTAGCCGTAGTGGTGTGAGATGAAATAGGAGGTAGACTATCTGATAGTAGACCAATAGATAGTAGGCAATAAACCAATCTCTCATCTGCTCCAACCCTGCAACTCTGGAAGGCAGTCAAGTCTCTCCCTCCCCCTTCTCTCCACTCTTCCCCCCCTCCCCCCCCCCCCCCCCCCCCCCCCCCCCCCCCCCTCATCCCCTTCTCTGTTTCTCTCACTTCTCTCCTCCTCCTCCTCCTCCCTCTTACCTCTGGAAGACAGTCAAGCACCTCACCTTGTCTCTGTCTCTCTTTCTTTCTCTCTTATCTCTTCCTCTCAATCATATCCCCCCTTTCTCTCCCCTTCTCACATCCTCCTCTCTCTCTCTTTTCAGTCTTTCTCTCTCTCCTCCTCCCTCTCACCTCTAGAAGACAGTCAAGTGTCTCTCCTCGTCTCTCACAAGCACATCACATCACTTATTCATGTTTAGCAGTTTTCTGGTTCATCAGTGATTCAATACCGGTCCTACAAGTAGCAGCAGCGGCAGCATCCCAGGGGAGATGGGGTGCAGGGGGAGGTGGGGTGCGGGGGAGGGGAATTACACATGTACACAACAACGAAAGCTAATCACCCATGGCCCCATTATCTTCTTGCAGCCCTGCTAATTCGCTCACACCTTGATCTTGTAAATATTGAGTGAGAGTGGAGGTCACGCCGTGGCACGGAGCTCGCGGAAGAACGAGGATTCGCAAATGACAGAGGACTTGTTGGGTGCTTGTAATGAGCGGTGAGCATTTTTTACGATGTGCTCAGTCCCAGTAATTGAAACAGGGTCAAAGTACCGTAGAAGATGGAGTTTAAATGAAACAGAATATCTAAATGTATAATGCATGTCTTTGATTCCCTTCGCTCTTAACATCATGCATAGTACAACATAATATCGGTATATGGCCTTTCTCTTTTACCTCATTTTCAATTCATTCTCTTGTTCCGTAGCATCCTTTAGCAACACTCCACATGCATTTATGATAGTTTTGATAAAATTGCCAATCATTGAACCCTTACATTTTGCATCAAGAGTAATGGAAACAATCTTGAGTGATGAAAATAATCTTGAGCATATTGTGAGCTGATGAAATTTTAGTTTTATTTCAAAATTTTTGCTTCAACTTTTTCTTGTATGTTTTCTGGGGTGTAACAAATTTAGAATAATATCATTTTCCCCCAGCATCATCAAACAGTTTCTAAACAAAATGAAAGAGTTTTCTTTTTTGAAATTTTCATCATCAAAGAACACACAAACTAAACTACTCACATGCCTCTCTGAAATGCTCTTACAAAATGTTTGAGTATTACATGTACCCCCTCCCATCCCCCCAACTCATTGCAAATATTGCGATGGTAAGACGAGCCTACTCCATATGAGGAAAGTCAATGATGTGTGTTATGACATCTACTCAAAACCAAAATGAATGAAAGTTACGGAGGCCGCGGGATAAAAATACACACAGTTTTATATCAAATATGATTAGATTAAGCTTCGGTGTGTTTAATGCGCGGAATTTATGAATCGTGCCAAAACGAATGATATTGATGTGTCAACGCCAGCACTCGCCAGTCTGGTGCCTCGCTGCCTATGATCCTGACCAACCAGAAAATTAAACGGTCATCAGATATTGCCAAAACTCCGCAGCGCTACCACACGAGTGCTCTCATTCCACTTCATAAATTGGAAACGGAAAGAAGAGCACAATTACAATAACAGCTGCTTCAAAACTGTCCCCCCCCCCCCCCCCCCCCCCCCTCCCCCCTCCCCGCCCTTCCAAAAAGGAAAAAGAATGAAATGGCATAACTTTATTTTGAAATAAGCCCAACTGCTCCATGGACTTCTGCATATGAAATAACTAATGGATGTCGGTTCCAACTGCAATTCGCATCAATTACTCAAACAGGTCTTGCAGGATGCTGCATTGAGTGTTGAAGGAACTTGTATCCGTGTTACTTGCAGGAATGTAAAGTGTGCATATGATATCCTATCGCCACCCCTCCCCTTCTCCTTCAATCCTGTTAGTGTTATGTTCTTAGTCATAGTGATGTTTACAATGATTATAATTGTTAGTGTAAGTAACAATTCTGGTCATTACAATTTTTACATTTATTGGCGTTACTATCATTCTATTATCATCATCATCACCACGATTATCTTTTAATGCCTCTACCTTATGGAATAATTTACCTCAGAAATTAAGACAAATCACTGATATAAATAGATTCAAGTCTGCTTTGAAAATGCATTTCTTTACAGTGTAAGCAAACATGAAGCTCGGTACCATCACTGTAATTGGAATTGTATGTTTTTGTATAATCTTTTCATTTTTTGAGCGCATAGGGACATTATCACTTTGTGTTATGCGCTATATAAGCACTGTCAATTATTATTATTATTATTATTATTATTATTATTATTATTATTATTATTATTATTATTATTATCATCATCATCATCATCATCATCATCATCATCATCATACACTTTTTTCATTATTCATTTTTTAACCATAGGCATCATCACTACCACTATTAGCATCACCATTAAGACAAACAATACAAGGATTTTCCTTAAATTAAAAATCACAATCCTCATGGTATTCATAGGTTCTGCATTAAAAACAATCCATGTATTTTTTTCTTTCAAATTATCTTTACTGATTTCAAAACATAAGTAAATCATATTCGCACAAATATGTAACCTTATTTAAAGTGAAACAAAAATTATCATGGGGTATTGAATAATCAAATAAATTACTGGCAAAAAAAAAGAAACAGACACTTCGTGATACTTTGAAAGACACTTAAAACATTCATTTGTATTACTAAAACAATCATTCAAAGTGAAATCTGTCATGAAAATATACATGTATATGAGTAATTCCTGTATGTTCACGTACTCACATACACACACACACACACACACGCCACCCACATATGCTTACACACGCACTTACATACACACACACAAATAGAAATACAATCATGCGGGAAGGGACAGAATATCTCATCCTCTGCACATGGCTGAAAATTAATTCTAACAAGAGACCCGGGGGGTCACGCGCTCACCTGAGTATCGCAAGTTCACCTTCCATGCATTCTTGCAGACTCTTACCTGAGAACATAGGAAACTTTTGGTGGGGGTAGCTTTGAGATTGGGGGCATGGTGTCCATTTACATATTCCATCACACTGGTAAAAATACCTGCCAAGTACACTGTACTTTATAGAATGTTGGATTATGCAGCTTGGGAAAAAAGACTTAAAGGGATCGTATAGTTTTGGTTGAGACCTAATTTCAGGTTTCTAACATTTTTTGGTGAGATGAGAAACCTCTTATGAAATATAAAAGAGCATGTAATTCTATGAGGAATTCAACATTTATTTGATGAAAATTGGTTTTGAAATGGCTGAGATATCAAAAAAACGAGCGATTTTATAAAGTGTGGGACCCACACTTTAGTACGATCGCTTTGTTTTACTTTGTTTTTGGATGTTTCAGTCATTCCAAACCCGATTTTCATCAAATAAACTTTGAATTGCTCTTAAAATGGTATGCTCTGTACTATATCATTAGTGTTTTCTTGGTATCTCGCAAAAAGTTAAAAGCCCAATTCTCATCTCCACCAATACTGTACCATCCCTTTAAAGCAATATCACTTCTGATTAGAACTATAGAAAAATATTATTGAATATTCATTAATTTAGGAGGTGTGGACCCCCTGGGGCCCTCAAGGAAAGCATGGTGCCCATTCAAACACTTTGAGATCTTATCCCTATGGGAATGCTACTTGACAAGTTTGGTGAAAATCCATTATGTTGTTTTCAACAAGAAGATGAAAATTCAGGCCCGCATTTGGACCCCCCCCCCCCCATCCCATCTCGCTTCCTTGGGTCCCAAGGGGGTGGGGGAGGGCACCCCTGATTCTCCCATGAACAAACTTGAAACAACAGTCATCAATATGTGGTGCCCATTGATGGAATTGAGATTCTATCCCCCTAGGGATGCTACCTGCCAAGTTTGGTGAAAATTTGTAATAAGGTTTTCAAGAAAAAGATGAAAATTTACACTTTTGGTCCAAATTTAAGCCCCCTGGGGCCCCCCAGGTGGGGCATGGTGCCCATTTGATGGGAATGAGATTATTTCCCCCTAGGGATGGTACCTGCCAACTTTGGTGAAAATTCATAATGGCATTTTCAAGAAAAAGATGAAAATGTACAATCTGGGCCCCATTAGGACCCCTCCCCACCCCCCTCCCCTGGATCCCAAGGGGGGCACCCCTGATTCCGCCATGAACAAACTTGAAACTACAGTCATCAATGTACTAATTCATAGTATTAACTTAGCTCTATCACTTCTGGTTCTAGAGAAGAAGATTTTTTAAGATTCCATAATTTTTTTTTTGGGGGGGGGGGGGGAAGGGTTGGGCCCCTCTGGGGGCCCCCAGGAGGGGTATGGTGCCCACTTGAACAAATTGAGATTCTATTCCCCTAGGGATGCTACCTGCCAAGTTTGGTGAAAATCGGTCAAGGGGTTCTCAAGAAGAAGATGAAAATGTAAAAGTTTACGCACGACAGACGACGGACGCCGGACAAAGAGCGATCGCAATAGCTCACTTGAGCCTTCGCCTCAGGTGAGTTAAAAACAGAGATTACTTTGCAGTGTCATTTTTTTTTTTTTAGTGCTCTATGATACCAACATGACAATAAAGACATGCAACCAACTACCTTGATCAAGATGGTCTTTATATCATGAACATGCATCACGCTCAGTGTTTATCATCACCAAAATTGAAAATTATGTGAATTCTATCATACTTGCTCAACTGTGAAAAAATCTGGGGAAGGTTTTCATTTTCACTGTAGCCACAACATGGGTATAATATGACAGAGAGATTAAAAAAAAAAAATCAAACAAACATAAACAACCAAAATGCGGGTGGAATTCCTTGACTGATATAAGGAGGTATCTGAAGTATTGGAAACTAGAGAAGCACTCCGAGAGCGCAGACCTCCGCCAAGCATGCAGCTCATTTCCACCACTGATTTTGTTCTTCCATAGAGATATCAGTGATTTCCACCCATATGTACTAATGGCATTGTGTGTTGAAAGTCATCCGATTTCCCAATAGAAGCCTTTGTTACGTCATAAACCCTCAGCTGCATGGCGCGCCTCGCCCTAGCAGAAACTAGAGCACGCACTTTAGTGCACGCATGCAAACCTCAAATACGCGCAGCCTGAACTCCCAAGTTCATTGACCCTACCTGCCAAAATGTCAAAAATCCTTCATAAATTCCCCCAGAATTCTCGGATCACTACCAAAATTTAATCGTTTGTTCCTTGTGTCATTCTCAACCTTTCCTGCAAGTTTCATTAAAATCCGTGCACAACTTTTTGAGTTATTTTGCATACGGACAAACAAACAAACTAACAAACTCACTAACAAACAAACCAACAGTAACAAAAACATAACCTCGCCCTTGGCGGAGGTAATGATGCTTCATACAGTTTGTGCAATGGGAAAAACTCTTCTATAGGGAGTGGAAAAGGTAAACCTTATGCATTTACTTTGTTGTTTATTTGTTTGTGTTGACGTTTCATTCCGTCTACTTTGCCTTGTTTCCTTTTATATTGCTGCGCAAGTTCTAAAAACTTGGATAATGAAATGAGGATGCATCAAGGATGTCTCAAAGAGAAAATGACATCTATTTTAAAGCCTTACCTGAGGTTGAATTTTGCCGTCTTGGACCATGGCAGTCAGGTAATTCACTTCTTGTCGTATAGCCTCAAGACCCTGCAAGTGGAAAAAGACATCAGAGAGTAACACATGCCCAATAATCTTCCACAATCTAAGCTACCAAGATTTGGATGAAGCAATCAGGGACGTCTTCCAACAACAGAGAAAATCAACTCCTAGTCCTACATTGACTACCATACCATACTTTCTTTTGTAAAGGGATGGTATAGTATTGGTGGAGATGAGGATTGGGCTTCGAGGCGTCGAGGGGGGGGGGGGGTCAATTTGACCCCCCCTCCCCCCCAAGTTAGAATAGGGTTAACCCTAACTTTGCTTTCTTTGTCAACTGGCAAGGACACTGAAGTGCTTTCTGCCCCAACAGGTATGGATATCTGGAAACTATGGGTAACTGTCACTCAACAGAAATTATATAACATCACAAGGGTGACAAAACACTGTTCTTGAATTTGGGCAAAAAATAACTTTTTTCGATTAATTGCCAGATAATCAGTTTAAGGGATATCCTGTCCAAATCCTCCTTGTCTCACCCTAAAATGAAGCCACCACGGCATGTCAAGGGAAAGGCAATCCCATATGTTAAAGTGCTTCGGCTGTTATGTTTTTTCACTCTACTGGACATTTGATATTGTATTATATTTGAGATATGAGGTTTTGTCGCCCTCAGAGTGATGATTTCCCTGATCCCAATGGAGTCACCATGGCTTTTCTGTTGGACTCAGGCACATTGTTACATCAAAGTGTGATGCTACGTGCATTCAACACTACAACTCTCTCGTAATCTCAGATCGGCTCAGAAAAATCTTTTCCAATGTCCTGTCATCACAACTAAGTTTTATGGTGAGTGACCTTTTGCTCATGCTGCTCCCACACTGTGGAACACTGCTCCATGTCATATAAAGGAAGCTTCCACAGTGTTAAAGTTAAAAACTGTTCTTAAAGACATTTTTTCTGTTAAAGTTTTATGAATGAGTTTTGGGTTTGCACACTGCAACATCCACAGTACATGCAGTACATTTCCTATTTCCATTTTCAACCCTCTCCCGTAATGCACACAGAGGGAGTGGTCAGACTGGCAAAAGATGGAGACGTTTAAAATTGCGAAGTCTTAGTGACCTTTTGTCGTGGGGTCACACTGGCAGCCAAACTTCTCGATATTTGGATCGAGAGGTTTGGGACATTGGTGTGCACGTGCAAGAAAGAAGAAAGAGTGCGCCATCCGATGATTAGTGATTGTGATATCACAATGCACACAATGGCCTCGCGCTTCGGAGACAACACCTGCATAGAGGTGGTGGATTGGTCACATGAAAAATATCACGAAGTTTCTGTTGCTAGCGGTCACACTGCCAGAAGATTGAGAAGTTTGGCGGGGGTGAAGGAAATATCCCTAGGTGGAGTGGGAAGTTTCGCGAGAAGTTTTGTGGGAGATTTCGCGGGAAGTTTGCGGACACACTGGCAAAAACTGCGAGATCTTAAAGATCACGAACTTAATCTTCTCATCCTTTTGCCAGTCCGACCACGCCTTGAGACACTCTGGTAGTGATATGCACTATATAAGCACTGTATGGGTTAAGTTTGGATGGATTACATGCTGATTAAAAAGCTTGGTAAGTTAAAGGGATTGTATAGTTCAGGTTTCAGGTTTCTAACATTTTTGGTGAGATAATGAGAAACCTTTAATGAAATATGAAAGAGAATGTAATTCTATGAGGAATTCAACGTTAATTTGATGAAAATTGGTTTAGAAATGGCTGAGATATCCAAAAAAGAGCAATTCTAATAAAGTGTGGGACCCACACTTTATTACGATCGCTTTGTTTTACTTTGTTTTGGATGTTTCAGTCATTCCAAACCCGATTTTCGTCAAATAAACTTTAAATTCCTCTTATGCTCTGTACTATATCATTAGTGTTTTCTTGGTATCTTGCAAAAAGTTAAAAGCCCAATTCTCATCTCTACCAATACTGTACCATCCCTTTAAGCTATTTAAAGTGTCTCTAAACATGAAACATCAAGTGCACAGCATGTAGCAGCTGTGGTGCAGGGGTCTCCCTCTAGACCCCATGGGGTGTGAGTAAATAGTTTCCTCACCTTTGTGTTTGCTGCATGAACTACTGGAGTCACTGTACCAAAGTCTGAGGTGACTGCAATATTGATGTCGACATTATGGTACCTGTCAATACACAAGAAAGCATTGAGGAAAGAGGAAGACGGGTTACATTATATGTAGTAAGGACAGAACTGACACAATAAATCAAATGTAATAATACTATACCTGTCTGTGTCTAAACAATGCAAGTCAGACCAGCTACAGAATGTGTGTTGATGCTCACATTTACAGACTTTGATTTGTCAACACGTACTTTCTACACACATGCTTTTTCATCTCTAATTTCAATGATACATGAATTTTAGGGTTAACTTATTTTTTTTTTCTTTTATCACAAGACATAACTTCACAATTCTTCATTGAAATCTGAAGTAATTTACACAACTATCATTATTCTTATTACTGCTTTTACTATTGTTATTAATATTCTTAGCATTATTATCATTATTTTCAGAATATGTGTCTTTATTATCAGTTCACCTCATTAACCTGCCTGGGCTAAAACAAAATTATTTAGCAAATATTTGTTGTTTAAAAAAAAGTAATCAAATCTAATTGCTTAAATTGACAAATATATCATGGCACATTTTTAATTTCACATGGATTTTTTTATTTTTTATTATATATTGACAACATCAAAACATCAAAAATTTTGAGGGAAAAGTTGTAGTTCTGTAGCAGTTTTGTAGCAGAATTCTCTCAAGCCGTTCTTTAACTCTTTATATGCCACGTTCACATGCCCGACTCAGTCAACGCTGTGCCAAGTTTGCACATTCTGCTCAAATGCACAAACCCACCCAAACTGATCTACAAATCGCCAAATGCCACAGTATAATGAAAGCGTTATTTGTGATTCCATTCCTGTCCCATGTAGTTTGCATTTTATGTGGTGATTTGACTATCAAGCGGTATTCCCTACTGGATTTGCTGGTAATTAAAAGGCACATGGTCCCAGTGGTTTAGTCAAATATGTACGCGGGCGCACGGCGCAAGTTTCCTATAGAGACCTACGCTATCGAGTCCTCTTTAGCGCTTACGCTGTGGCCACCTTTCCCGAGTCCGAAGAAGTCTGATTCACTGTAGTCAGTGGTCCGATCACAGTTCGGCTAATGATTCAGCTGAGGGGGATGACAGCTTTAGCAAACTTCTTTTGTGATGTCATAATAACAAGCACATATGCACACACCCTGGCATTACTACAGACTGCATGATGCGCAGAGAAGACAACGAAGGCAACGTTACCTAGCAACACCTACACACTTTACTCTTCACGACAGCTCAACTTCGGCAATCTTCGTATCAATGCTAACAGTGATCGGCAGTATCATCAAGAGCGCCCTCTACACTACTGGAGCTATGCGCCTTTAATGGTACTTACTGTCTGATCTTGTCACCAAACCACGCTGAGTTTGCGTCCGGTATCTTCATGCAGGCGAGGGAGGCAGCTTTGATGATGAATTCATTGAGTGTGATTTGATTATCCTCACCCACCATTTCATTTAGATTTCCTTGTAACCTAATACAGAAAGGAGACAATGACAAGAGTCAATACTGTCAAATCAAATCAATTCAAAAGAACACTAACTGGAACTTTCAAATACTATAGCATTTTTTTTTTTTTTTATGGACAAAGTAGTGGCTTTAGAATACTATAAAAAGAAAGTAACAAGCATTATTCTCCTCAAAAGAATGAGGTTGAAAAAAGTATAAACAGAGAAAAAGAATAGATATTTTTCTTTTTCCATTGCTACATCACAACATGACAATTACATGAATCATAAGAGGAAGTCTCTTAAGAAGTCAGAACAATTTTAATGAATTGATCATTCACTAAAAAAAAAAGACAATAATTTCATACCAAATTTTAAGTGTAATTCCACACCTCTCTATTAAAGTAGACATAGATAAAGAGAGGAAAGTTATAAACCGAGAGAATCTCATGAGTTTCAGCAAAATCAGACACTAAACTAGAAAGTTAGGGAATTTTGACATTCCACCTATTTTCACCAAAATAGTTCCATCACTACAAATTGGTTTAGACAATGAAGTCACCTCCTTACATTTCTCTAACTGGTCTGCGCACCAAAATATCGTAAAAGTAATATTTTGGATCAGTGATACAGCACTACAACATTTTCCCCCATCAAGACATCATTTGCTCATTTATTGCAACAAAATAAGAATTGATGCAAATGATATGTTTGTGCAGGTTTTCATTTCATGTAAAAAAAAAACAAAACAACAACAACAAAACCTATTTTGGTGAAAATGTCTTGTGTCAGTCAATGGGAGACTTGTGGGCCCATGACATCATCGACTGCTCTAATTTATATTCATGGTTGTTCCTGCAGTGTCTTGACTGACAAGCTCAACGAGGCCAAAGGAGGTTGGTGGCCAAACCATTAATCAAAACATTAAAAGAAACATATAACACTAAGAATAAACATATCCTAGTCAGGAAGTAATATGACCACCTTGTTGTACTTGTCAACCCATGAGCCGAGGTCTTTGTTATGACCTATATGTCAATCATTCTACTGTATTTGGGGGCTGATCAAATGCATATTATGGGCTGAAGGAGGAGTTGGATACAGAGGCCTCGAGGAAATACAAAGTACACACTATGAGATTGCTCTACAGTAGTTACTCTTGTGATTTAAGTGTGACGCTTGATTATAAAATGAAGAATGCTACAGTTACTAAAATCAATGATTCATGGAAATGTGTGGAACTCTAAAATTCAATTACTTTTTCATCTTTGATCTGATTTTGCTGAAACCTCTTTTACTCCCTTCTATTAAGTTAACTTAACATAAAAAGTTAAATTTAATATTGAGTAGAGTTGTACTTTCACCCAACATTTTTTTTTTTTGGTAATTATAGGCATTATAGCTTTCTATCATGCTATACTTCATGTCACAACAACAAATTCTCGCAACATGATACTTTATTTATTTTTTTATTTTCTATTTTTTACAGATCTTTAAACTCTTGATGAGTGAAATACATCTGACATGATCTGCATACACTCGACATAAAAATGTGCTTTCAAAATATTTTTCCATTCCTAATGGCATACAATGGACCATTCAGCAGAATCTTTGAGGATTTCTTACCTAAGCACGGCGGCGACATCAATGTCAGCCATGAGATAGTAGTGTGGGATGGTCTGCTTGGAGTAGATGGCAGCGTTGGCTTGCTCCTGGAGACATAACGTGAAAAAGTTTACTATCTGATGATGATAGAGGGCGCTGTTTATCAATGTTTCCAGAGAGTGAAAAATTGAAACTGCACAGTCCTACATGTTACTTGAACCTTTGATTTGTGTGAATACAAAGGTATGAACAAGTTTTGGTCAAAAAATTAGTAAATGCTGCATGCTTGAAAACAGTAAGAATCTGTGAGAAACAGAACTTAACCACATTACTAGCCAGTACTGTGAGAACAAACCATTCAGTATTAAAAGCAAATCAATAGCATGGTGATTTTGTCTATAAAGTTCTCAGCAGCAACAGCACAATTCTCAAAACAGTGGTAGGCTGGAGAGTTTATTACTATGGAACTAAAAATTTTTGTGTGCATGAAACTTTCACAAAATTAATTTTACAAGGAGCCATAATTCACATAAGTAAAATGCACATGAAAGTTTTTGTCTACACAAACCAGTCTGTGTTGAATACTCATAAATTTTTCGTGGGAGGCAATTTGTGAAAGATTCTCGCAAAAGAGGCTGTTGGGTCCATAAAACACTACTGCAAACCTACCATACCTGCACTTAATATGTAGGGGCAGCAGAGCATTTTTCAAAGCGGTTGGGTTGCAGGCACAGGGATGGGCAAGGACCAATAGTAACCCCCAGATGTGGAGAACTAAGAACTTTCAGAGAAAATGGGTCTTGAGTTTGTTTGTTTGTTTGTTTGTTTGTTGTTGTTGTTGATGGGTTGGGGTTTGTTTGTTTTTTTTTTTTTTTGGGGGGGGGGGGGGGGCTGGTTTCTGGACTACAAAAAGGGGGGCTGCAGCACCTAACCATGGTTTCCATCACTGGGTCAGTATATAATCTGGAAAAGGAGAAAAGGCATGCACATAACAGCTTCTTACCATTCTAAGTGCATCAACGGGTATGTCGGTGAAAGCAGCAGCCACTGGTGCGCCAGGCATCGCCACGGCAACACCTGGTACGAAAGCCTCGATGTCAGCCTTGACGATACGACCACCCGGGCCTGTTCCTTGGACTAGCTGCTCAAGACAGGGAGGACATTTCTTTGGTGAAGTCTATGCTATAAACCTCTCTCTCTCTCTCTCTTATTTGCACTATTTTTTTTTCACATTTGAACACTGTATCAATTAATTAAGTGCTTAGAAACACAGTACGAGGCGTTCATCAATGTACGATAACTTCATCATAAGCTAAAAATCTTTTTCTTTTCTTTTTTCTTTTTATTGGGGGGGGGGGTCTACTTGTATTTTCTCTGCACATCTGAATACTGTTAAACCCATTGAGGACGAGGCCCAAGTATACTCGGGCAAGGGTCTAAGGGAAATGCATGTTGCAGCAAAATTAGCCCATCCTCAACGGGTTAATGAACAAACTGCTTAGAAACAAAGTGTGAGGCAGTTTATCAATGTACATTAACTTTACCATTATCATGAGAACATTTTGTTTGTTTTGAGCTTTGCAGCAAATTCAGCATTTTGCTTGCATTCTACCAAATTCTGATGCATAGAGAAATGGATTGATGAGTATCATCCTTCTGGTGAATTTGCCTTGATGTCAATCAAAGAGGCAGTATCATATCTATCACATTTATTGTAACTGACAGAACATGCTTTACATGATCTTTATGAGTTAAATCAGCACAAAATGTATCAAATTTCTACAAAGTAGCTCTAACAAATGTGCTCATGGTTAAATTGTGATTCAAGAAACACATCCATCTCCAGGCAGCTAAGGTTAACAATTTTCAAGTTACTGACGAAATAAGGATCACCTTGGTGTGCCTACAACTATTGTAGTCTTTTATATACTATTTATGAGTTAGGCAAATGCCTATCAGTGATTGGATTATTATGATCATGTGATTTCTATAGCGGTTTACTTGTCATGTTCTCCCATATTTGCATAACCCTTCAGAAGCAATACTATGTGCTATACACAATGAAATGATAATATTTTAAGCAAAATCATAACAATAACTTTTTCATATTCCATTCTATGGGTGTGCACGACTTAAAGGTGCATGGTCCCGGTGTTTTAGTCAAATGTGTACGTGGGCACACGGCGCAAGTTTCCTATAGAGACCTACGCTATTGACTCATCTTTAGTGCTTACGCTTTGGCCCACTTTCCCCGAGTCCGAAGAAGTCTGATTCACAGTAGTCAGTGGTCGGATCACAGTTCAGCTCATGATTCGGCTGAGGGGGATGACAGCTTTAGCAAACTTCTTTTGTGATGTCATAATAACAAGCACATATGCACGCACCCTGGCATTACTACAGACTGCGCAATGCACAGAGAAGACAACAAAGGCAACATTACTTAGCAACACCTACGCACTTTACTCTTGATGACAGCTAAACTTTGGTAATCTTCGTATCAATGCTAACGGTGATTGACAGTATCATCAACAGCGCCCTCTACACTACCAGGACCTATCTACCTTTAAAGCATCATACTTGCTACAAGCATCACAGTGATTGCACAAAAATGGCTAGATGGCATGCTCATTGTCATTGATAAACATAGCACAATGAGGGTCAATACTTACACCTAGCTCAATGCCCCTCTCAGCTGCCATCTTCCTTGCCAGAGGGCTTGCAAAGACTCTCCCCTGGGGTCCCGACGCTGGGGGGACCGCTCCTACCCTAGGGGGCTGTGGTGGCGGAGGGGGCGAAGGTGGAGCTGGGGCCGCTGGGGGTGGGGTGGGAGCAGCGGGGGCTGGGGGTGGGGTGGGCCTTGGTGGAGGTGGTGCTGGGGCTGCTTGAGAGGCCTGTGAGAGAATGTATTAAAGGTTGTAAGGTCATAGGGCAGGACATGGCATACATTTCAATACTGTCAACAAGATAAAAAGAGATGAAATAAACTGAGTGTATCTTCATTTGGTTCCTTGTCTAAGACAAGTATGAATGAATTGCTGTATTTGTAACAGTTACTGGAACTGGTTGAAAATGAAGGTTTGTTTTAATCAGATCACTTTCATTGTTTCTCTTTTAAGTGTAATTTTTATCAAATTATTCTATTTTACAATCTTGTACATCATTGGAAGAATTGAGAGGATAAAACATAAATTATTTTGGGGGTGACATTGTTGCTTGGAGTTGGAACTGCATCAGTTTGAAATAAAGGATACTTATTGAAACTTGACAAAAACTGAATTTAAAACAGTAACTCTTCACCTGGAAGTGGTCTTTCAATGATTTTAGGTTGTTTCTGAAGTTCAGAAACAACCTAAAATCATTTATAGACCACTTCCAGGTGTATTGCTGAAAGTTTGAGTAAAATATGGCACACCAAACATCAAGTTATCATCTGGGTGGCAAAGAACTGTCCGCCATGTGACATCAACAAACACCTAAAATGAGTACACCTGTACTCCCAAGCATGACATTGCTAGAATTCTCATTACTTTGCAAACAATAGAATTCAGTAAGTAGTTTCTTTGCCATTGTGAGAAAACAGTCTCTAAAGCTCTTCATGCGAATGTGAGAGGCAATAATGTCAATAAATAAATAGCTTGATTATTTGTGTCACAAGGATCATATTATTCAATTCTACATTAGGTGAAATCTCTCTCATACCAGCACACACCACACTGAAATATCACACAAGACCAGTCTGGGTCACATGTCCATAGGTTGCTGTCCACAGTTGTCCCGTGGAAAGAAGCTATGTGTGGTAAAGTAGTTCTCTAAAATGGTGGATGAACTTACCGTCTCTTGGTGCACCGGGCTGGGTGGAGACGGAGGGTCCTCTATCACTCCAAGATCCTCGAAATCTTTGAACGCCGCGACGTCCGATTCTTCCTCGGCTATGATACAAAGCAGCTAAAAAGAAGAAACATACACACATATTACAATAGTTAGTAATTGCCATCACATTAATCAATCTATTGTCTCTTGGGTCACAAGATCCTAGACCTGTAGTATCTTGAAAATCATTAATTTTCAGGAGAGCAAAAAAAAACTTGTATATTTTTGCAACATAATTTCATTGTCGATGTCAGATAATGTAGAAACAGTGTTTTGGATGATATTACAGATTGTAATGTTTTGATACTCAAATTAGTATTTTTCATATCAAAAACTATTAAGATATAGGAAGTTTTTAAATAAATGCCTATTGAGATATGAGGTCTTGTCAACCAAGAGATGATATCTAGTGTTGTTGGGGTTTGTTTTTTTTTGGGGGGGGGGGGGGGTTGGATGACGAGCAAAAACAAAACATGAGAATTAAACTGGTCAGTTTGCATACAACAGAGTGCTTTGTCAGTCTCTGAAGATTTCAGTAAAATTCTTGGTTTTGATAGCCTGAGAAGCTCTGGGGGGCATTTCATGAAGGAAATTGTCGGATAAAATATCTGACAAGTCAATTATATCCGACAACTTCAGAGAAATCAGCCAATCAGACTAAAGAATTTCTCAAAACTTGTCGGATATAATTGACTTGTCAGATATTTTATCCGACAAGTTCCTTCATGAAATGCCCCCCTGATGATTGTTTGTTAAATCTGATATACAGACTCAGCTCAGTAATATGATTGAGCTTGAGAAACTATAAACCTTTACATGACTGTACAAGAGAAATGGGAAAACACAACTATTAAGTACCAAACACTCAGTTTACAAATTATTATTACAGTAAAAGAAACACAGACTTATAGGAAGCATCTGCCTTCTGGTTGGAAGAAAATAGTCTCATTGCAACTGATTGACAAATTGCCCTACATCGACGTAATCTGATATACAGATGTAAGGCAATTTGTCAATCAGTTGCAATGAAAACATCTCGACGGAAGAAAATCATGAATTTGAATAACAAAGCAGTACCCGCTGCATGCTATAAGGATTAGAACCAACACTTGCTTTCGGGCGAAAGCTCGGTGGTCTAGTGGAGATGACGCCTGTCCGGTGATCAGGAGGTCGTAGGTTCGAATCCTGCTCGAGTATTGTACGCCCATGATTTTTTATCATGGCTACTACTAAAACGCTGATCAATTCAGTGCTTATTTACGTCGATGTAGGGCAATTTGTCAATCAGTTGCAATGAAAACATCTCGACGGAAGAAAATCATGAATTTGAAGAAAATAGTCTTGATTACCCTTCCGACGGGGACATCCTTGGCACCCTCATCCACAAAGATCTTGGCCAGATACCCCTCTTCCGATGCCTCAAATCCCATCGTCGCTTTGTCCGTCTCAATCTCACATAGCAAGTCACCATCCTGTATCTTGTCTCCAACCTTTGAATTGTATCAAGGAAAGTCAGGAAAGATTGGGTTCACCTTTGGTGCTGTCTATGGCATTCTCTATCTGAATGAAATGCCAATTCATGTCGAGATTGATGCTCTTACTTTCTTTTTCTTGAAGGCACAATACGGTCAGTTGATACCAATTGCTGACTATTGCTAGTCACCAGGGGTGGACCATGGATCTTTGACCAAGTCGGGCATGTCAGTGTGGTGCATAAAGAGTTACATGATATTTGATTTGTACACTTACAATATTGCTATGATTTATTGTTTGCATATCCTGATACTTGAAATGCAGTAAAAATTGCAGTCACATGAAAATTGAGGGTACAGAGTGATTTTTTTTTTTTTTTTTAAATTCCACCCACTGGCTCTGCAAACTTTTGTCCAATTACTTCTCTCAATGGAAGAACATCTTACAATGTACATGATTAGTGCATACCTTAACCCGTTGAGAACGGACTGATTTTGCTACAACACGCATTTCCCATAGACACCTGCCCGAGTACACTCGGGACTCGTCCTCAACGGGTTAAGAGAACATACATGATGTATTATTATCTCAATGTGTTTCATAACATTATGTTGATGGTACATGGAGTTGGTTCACTTTGTGACAGATAGAAAAAAAAAAACACAGAGTATGGAATTTCCATGGCACAGACTTTATGAAGAGAGTGCAGATGGTATCTCCCCAGCAAAGTAAAGAATTCTTGGAGGAAGGTAGATCAAGAATTTACCTGTTTTTCCCATCTGACGACACTTCCCACTTCCATGGTTGGTGAGAGAGCTGGGAGAGTGATTTTGAAATGGGCTGGCAGATCTGTAAAGCATGAAAATACCACAAGTTTTCATACACTGTAAGCGGACACTTTTCATGGTGTGAACATTTTCAGCACTGTTTGTGCTCTAAGTACTGGTGAATAATAATTAAAAAAGAATAATACTAAAATATTTGGAGAGATCTGAATGACCTACAAAAATGCTGTCATTTGTGACATTTACAAGCACACAAGGTTTAAAAAATAATTGGCTACATTTTAACTCTGACTCAAGATTGCACTGCAGTTTCCATTTTCAATATTATTTGTCAGTTGAAATGCAGATCTCATACTTACACATTTGTACTTTCTATAGAATTTAAATTAAAACAAAATGTACCTCAACTTTATGCAAAATTATATAAGTAAATTACAAATGGTGTTGCATTATGTTCCGCTACAATCATGATCATTCTTAACATAAAACATGTGCAGAATAAATCATTCCCAGAGTTGTGAAAACAGCAATAATCACTTAAAATTTAATCTGCTAACACCTGTTCACCTAAAATAACACAATACAATGTACCTTCTGACGAGAAGAATCTGCAAGGGTTTCTCAGCTGGTACAGGAGCCGAGGCTTGCTCAGAGTTGAGCTGTGGAGACATCTGAAAGATGGTCAAAATAACAATGAATAAATCATAAGGTAAATGTGCAAGTGTTGAGCTTTATGTACAGCCAAGGATAGCTATACAAAAACTGCTAACATTCATACATCAAAGTTTATAGGGAGGTTCTACATGTGTAGTATAAGATTGTCACAGAATTACACATCACATTCATCCCAATGGACCATAATATAATGCCTAAACCAAATAGTTTATAAATCTTCTCAACGGGACATTTGAGTTTTCAAAAAATCAACTTCAGAATTACAATGTAGGGTGGGTAGTAAAAAATTTGAAAATTAGAAAAATTAAAAAAAGTCTACAATGGGTGGAGGTTCATCATTATAGTCCATATAGACATTGTCATTGAAGTCAAATATGTCACAAGTTATTACTGGCAGGAAGAGCTCAGTGAAAATTTGATTTGCAAAAACAAATTCTCCCATGGAACTGACCTTAATATCGTGCATGCATCCCTTTTAAATTAACAATGCAAATGTAGAATGTAGATAATGATTCAAATGACTGTTTTGCATTCAATATACACGTAGACTCTATCATTAGGCCTACTCCGATAACTGAAAAATGTCAATGTTCTTGCTTGACTAGAACTATAACAGGATGTATTTTTTAATTCTCTCGAAATTCTCTGTAGGCCTAACACAATCACAACAGTTAAAGGACTTGCTAGGTCTTTCTTAGGAGTTAGGTAATTAAGGGCGGGGCCTCGGGGTGGGAGGTGGAGCGAGCATTAACATTAACGTTAGTCATTAACAATCCCACTGTAAAAAAAAAAAAAATAAATAAATTTGGTGTAAATTTTATATTTTTAGGTGTAAATTTACATGAGAACTACAGACTACACGCATATGGTGACAATTCATGAGAAGTAAGTTCGAAGAATAATTCCTCTTATGCTTACGTAATACGTAAGGTCTTGTCTCTGGTCATATCATATTTCTCAACGCCTAACGGTGCATTGATCACGTCCAGTAAACGTGACAGACCAACATGAACAAGTCTTACAATACACACTACATTATTTGCTATGTATGGGACAATGATAACTTGCACCGACTGTGGTTTAGTGTCGTTTATCCACAGACAATTTCAAGACGACATGACAAACCTTTCAGCTTGATTTATGAGCCTCAAAGTCCTGTATGAACATGTTCCAACATTCCAGGCTTTCGTCGAGCTCGAGAAAGATCGAGCTCGAAGAAGACATCGAAATATGGAAGAACTTCTCTGCATTCTCACTGGTATTACCCTGCCCGGGTTAACCTGGATGAAAAGTTCCTCGATATCATCGGATCGTGCCGGCCGGATGACCTTTGCCCTCTATCGTGGGATGCTCGATCGTTCGTGCTGGTAGACCAAGGAGGTACTATCCTCGTAGACTGTGGTAGCTCCCCCTCTCTTCCGTCTCAAAGCATTCTATAAGATGACTATGAGGCAAGTAGGGTAGATTGTGATTTCTTTCTTTCTATGTCTCTTTTTTTTTTTTGGGGGGGGGGTTTCTTGATAAGTGTTGGTTTGGAGTGAAAAACAATCATCACAACGAGTTTATAGTCAGAAGGATTTTGATTGGCTTGAATTGAACGTCGATCGGGATATACAGTCAACCTTGAGTAACATGATCACCGCCCTCCCCACCCCACCCCCTCCCTCTCCCTCTTCTTCTTCTGAGCTTTTGTAGATCGAAGTGCATCCCTCATTCAGCGCACTGCAGGCACAAACCCTTTTGGGTCGTAAAGGAGTGTGCGCCAAGATACTATGCACCACCAACTGGTACTATTATTATAAATTATTTTTTAAACAAAACATTATTTAAGATTCTTTAAATGTTGGACCATGGTTGTGTTAGTCTGTGTAGCTACAGTTTTTTGTTGGTTTGTTTGTTTGTTTTTCTATCTCGTCGGTTTCCCTAAAGGAAATAATTCACTATCAAGACATGCAAGGCCATCACTAACATAAGTTAGTGAATTTGAAAGGTTCCATGAAAAATCCCCCAAAATACGCGTAGTTTTGATCCAGCTGAAATAAAAAAGAAGACAACATAAAAGTAGAGATCTAACCAAACGCCAATCCTCAAGTTGGTAACCTAGCTGTGTTAAGTGAACAAGATATCTTTTGACAGAGATGATTTGGTTTGAAAGGAAGCCAAGAGAAGCGCAGGCCTTCTGCAAATCGAAATGATATTTGATCATTTCAGAACTCAATTGCTAAGTCCCAAGAACCCCCCCCCCCCCCACAAAAGGGCCTGAGGGATATACAGTCGAGCAGCCATGAACCCTGAGGCTGATATTATAATAAGATCCTGAACCTTACAAGAAAAAAAAAATCATCAGAAAATACGGTGTTGTATAGTTATGATGCTCGACCAATGTTGTCGCTAATTTCCAATTAATACTGATGGAATTACTGTCACGCTGTGATGATCGAATGAGAGTATGAATTAAAAAAAAAAGTGTAAATAGATGAATGAATAAATGAACAACATTGTTTGGTGCACCATCAGGTTATCCGTGTAAAAGCGGAGATTATAAAAGACTAGTGCACGTAAAGACGACTTCGGTAATAATAAACTTTACAGTAATATCAGTAATATTTTTGTCTAATATTCAATACATCAATGTTTCCTTTAGAAGCAGGATGAATTAATAATGATAAGCTTAGCTTCTGATGAGCGATATATTATATATCTGTCAATTGATAACCGAAAACTTGTTTTCCCAATTTATTATCTATTGATACGTGGCTTTCGTGACGACGCATCAAAAATGAATATTCAATCTTCCATGATCATCAAATCCAGGACATCAGTTAATGAATCAACTGAAAATCAAACATCAAATAAGCAGGTGGTAAGTGTCCTTGGGGATTCTATACAGAACCATCTATCGTACGAGAAACTTGTTATACCCAAAACACTCTTTTGGTTGCTTGCTTACTATTGCCTCATCCTCTAATTTGAAACATTTTTTGAGCGGCCTTCACTAATCAATTAATTCATCCATTCATCCATTTATTCATTCATTTATTCGTTAATCAATTAATTAATTAATTCATTTATTTATTTATTTATTTATTTATTTATTTATTTATTTATTTATTTATTTATTCATCCATTCATCCATTCATCCATTCATCCATTCATCCATTCATCCATTTATCCATTTATTCATTCGTTCGTTTATATATTTATTTGTTTATTTATTTATTTATTTATTCATCCATTCATCCATTTATTTATTCATTCATTCATTCATTCATTCATTCATTCTGTATGTGTACTCATTTATTGTTTATTGGTTTATTTCTTTCTTTATCAATCCATTGATCAATTTTGTATTAATTCTCTCTTTCTATCACTCTCTCTCTCCCCCTCCCTCCCTCTCTCTCCCTCTCCCTCTCTCTCTCTCTCTGCATTTTTTGTAATCAGGCCTATCGGGCTATACTGAAAAATATAAGAACTTGCGTAGTTCAAGTGCCTTCTCAGAAATCATTTGCGCTTTTATGATCATCGATTTTTTTTTTCAAGATTATGACTGCAGGGGTCGCAGAACCATATAGTGTGCGTCTGTCTGTGCGTGTGTGTGCACGCGTGTCCGTGTGAGCTGGGGGTCAAGGGTTAATGACCACTCCTGCCCCGAAACGCCTCGTGATGCAGTGCATGGTTTATTTGGAAAGTGGATAATCCCCACTGACCATGCGCTCTCCATAATACCATGCAGGGAGGTGAGGTCCACTGCATGGCCAAACACTTGATCACCACATTTCATCGTGTTGATCGATGGTATACAGAGGGTCATTCATAAAATCCCAAGGACATAGTCGTAAAACATTCTCTCCTCAACAGTTATGCTCGTATGCATGTATAGGCCCTACTATCATAGTCTTCCCTTATACGTAAACGTACATATTTGTATAGTAATTATCTCCCGGCGTACGGATATGTCGACATTATGAGCTCTAATATGGTTTTTATGCTCTGATTGTGAGAAGAAAAACATTATTTTTAACATAAATAAATAAAAAAAAATTATTATTGTATGAATAGCCAATAATTAATACAATCACTGCGGCAGCCATGGGGGGGGGTAGTATAATTGATATAGACTGGCCATCACCACTTCATCGAGCGCAGCTGCACGTCAAAAAATAACGTCATCTTTCGGGACTTAGCACCTGAGACTAACCTTTATCCTTGGACATACTGACCGACAGCCATGACTTTTTTTTTCTTAGTGTATTTCTGCGAAATTCACTTTGAGCGTTGTTACTTCTAGTTGTATAGACTTCGGAGAAAATCATGACGTCATCGACGTTGTCCAAGAGCCATGCACGATTCAGCTCCGACATCACCACATTCACATCCCTCTCTCACATTTTACCGCACAGTGCACACGATCTACTCGGTCTTGTACAGATGGAATGACGCTGTTGCTGTGACTGAAACGGCGAGGACAGATAACTTTGTGCTTGGCATTCAGGCAGTGAACGCACGGTATGTGGAATCAGTCTTTTGTTGTTCTCATGTTTACATAAAAGTAATATTTCCAAGCGGTTACAGGTATATCAGTAGCAGCTATAGCGTTATATGTGTTGGTTATGATGATGATATATACTGCCCCTCAAAAGTTGATTCTGAATTCTGTAGAAGGGCTCGGCGCACTCGACTCGGCTCTTGCATTTTGCTGACGAAAGTTTGTATCTCACAGTAAGACTGTTTTCAGGGTGCCTGATATTGTGTTTTGTACAGTTTGTTATTATGCTGTATTCAAAGCCTGTATCCCTGTGCTGTGCACTGCAAGATTGCATACTCTATACTATACTGCAAATCACCACAGCAGACGTATAATAGACCATTCTATGTCACGGTCCTTTTCCCCCTCTGATTTTTGGCCCAAAGCATCATCACTGGCCATGATGAATCACCTAAAACACTGCCACCGACCTCGCGCTCCACGCCTCCCAAGGGTGAATAGCCCTTTCAAGTGTTATTATACATATAGCAGAAACAACCTGACGTGGAAATAAACCAGTTGCTGTCTGACACTTACTAGTAAAGCCAGGCATGAGTCAGAAAAAGAAAGTCCTATCGCAGAGACTATTTTGCATCGTTTACTTTCTTCTCGCTGTGAGTTTGGTAAAGACCGCTGCTCCTCATCAGTATATCGTCGCCGACTCACCGCCGCGGCTCCTCGCACCGACCTCCGGGTCATGTGAATTTCTTTCACCCGCTGTAATGTCTTTCATGCTTAGGCGTCCAAGCAGATAGGAAGATACATACTGAAAATATTTGGTCCAGTAGCTATAGGCCTATTCCTTTTCTTTACACTCATAAGAGTCCAAAGATTAAGCGAACTATGATAAGCGAACATGATACAGTTACTTTTCTTTCTCCTTTCCGTTTTTGTTGTTCAAAGCATACATTTATGAGCAAAGATTTAGCATCTTTATTCTCATTGCTAATTCTGCCTTCCATTAATACCCATGAAATATGATGCGCATTCAACATGAGGAACCTCCGTACTTGCTCTAAATTGGTTCCATCATATTTCACGCTTTTTTTATCATTTTTTTTTTTCATTCGGACCGAATGCTCTGATTCTGTCATTTACTCACAGATCGTATAGCATTGTGTTGTCGATTCGCGTGATATCAACACTGCAAAAAGTCCGGTGTTAAATATGAAACACCGAGCTGGTGTTAAATTTCCGGTGCTCATTCATGGTGTTAGATTAACACCTCCGGGTGTCATTTCAAAATATAGAATTGTTTGTTTGTTTGTTTGTTTTGTGTTTTTTTTTTTTTGATAGTTTCTTTTACTGAATTTCTTGTTAATTCTGAACTTCAACAAGACGATGAAGAATTTTCCGATAAAGTACTTGATTTTTGAAAAAAATGTGTAAATACATTTACACCACAGTAACACCAGTTGGTGTGGTCTCCTATTGAAGCTGGACGGGTGTTATACCATTGAAATTAACACCACCAATATCAAATCAACGCCATGCGGTGTCATTAATGAATTAACTCTAGCGCAGTGTCAAAAATATCACCAGCTACAGTGTCGAATAACACCACGAACTGCCAGGTGAACACTTTTTAATTTAATTTGATTTAATCTAATCTAATTTTATTCAATTCAGTTTAATTCAATTCAATCAATACAAAAACATAAAACCTCGGAAGTGACAGTGTTCAAAGTTGCCACTGACTTGTCGGCCATCATTGCACTTCGAGATCAACTCGTTCAGCTGATTTCCCCTCATCATTTTTTATGGGCCCACTTTTTCTCAGGATCGCTAATTGTTTTGCTCTGCTTAGCCTTTTGAATTCATCCACCGCGGTCATCAAATAAACTTTGAATGCCTCTTACAATATGTACGTTTTTTCATCATTTCATAAAGTCATTTTCAAGTTTCTCGCAATAAGTTAAAGCTGAATGGGTCAATCATCACCTCAACCAATACTATAAAAGTATGTCACCCCCTTTTCAAGGCACCGTATCCCTACTGATCATGGCACACATAGCTCGTCTGCAGCGGCTAAACTGAACTTCTTTTCTGATGAGGAGATGCACGTATCATGATTGCTATATCGACGCAGCAGATCGGACTTTCCCAATTTAATTCGTCTCTAGAGGCTATACCTCCATCGGTCTCGTCGATCTCACCTAAACGTCGACGTCGGAGAATGGGATATTTTTCCCTATTATATTGACATGATGTCAACATCGTTCCAATTGAATCTCGCCAAGTCTGGTACGAGTTATTAGTCGAACCAGCCAGGCCACCTCCCTGGTCGAACCCTGTGACTGCGATCGACTTCTTGGCTCCGAATCGAGCGCAATATTTACGAGCAATGATGAGTACGTCATCAAAAAACTCACCTCGCATCCTCTCGAATTCTTCGCACTCGCGTCTGCCCAGCCCCTTAGCTATTGCGTGGTCAAGCTTCTTCGCCGATTTTGTCCTCGCAAGTTTACGGCATTTCAATCCTGGCTTTTGCTGAACTTTCTGGACTTAAAAACTGGAGTTTCCTCATTACTTGGATGGAAGCTCTGTTGCCGAAATGGTGGAAATACAAATCTCATTCTTGGAATTCCATTCCTTGGATATTTTCTATGGATCTTTCTTTTGGATGAAACCCGGAAGTGGCACGAGAAACAGCAAAAAACAAAACAAAACAAAACAAAACAAAAAAGGATTGCAGTGGGGAAACCTTTTTTTTTGGGGGGGGGGGGAGGGGGGTTGCTTGTCAGCTCAAGAAATCCGGAAGCTGGGTCCACTTTTTCTAATTCTGATCCCCCCCCCCCACATTTATTTTTATTACTCGAGCAATGCGAATGGCAAAGTGAAAGTGGCTCGCTCTCTCTGCCCGTCGATAGTAAAATGAACAGTTTTCATAAGTTTTGATGATATTTCAGTTCAACTACGTTCCCTAGAAATTTGAATCAAAATGTTCTGTAAACGCGACTTTTACATTCTGTTTTTACAAAAAGTCCCTACCGTGATACCCCACTCCCACACCTCCCTCGCCGAGGATCTCACACCGTCACATAATCACTGGTCACATAAATGTACCCCCGTATGTTATAATCATAGTCATTCGCACTGATTTTTAGCTCACCTGAGCCAAAGGCTCAAGTGAGCTATTGCGATCGCCCTTCGTCCGGCTTCCGTCGTACGTCGTGCGTCGTCCGTCGTCCGTCGTCCGTCGTGCGTAAACTTTTTACATTTTCATCTTCTTCTTAAAAACCCTCAAGACCGATTTTCATCAAACTTGGCAGGTATTATAGCATCCCTAGGGGGTTAGGAACTCAATTTGTTAAAATGGGCACCATGCCCCACCCAGGGGGCCCCCAGGGGGGCCCAAACCCCCTCCCCCCCCCCCCAAAAAAAAAAAAAATTAAGGAATCTGTAAAAATCTTCTTCTCTAGAACCAACAGTGATAGAGCTAAGTTAATACTATGAGTTAGTACATTAATGACTGTAGTTTCAAGTTTGTTCATGGCAGAATCAGGGGTGCCCCCCCCCCCCCCTTGGGACCCAGGGGAGGGGGTGGGGAGGGGTCCTACTATGGGGCCTAAATTGTACATTTTCATCTTCTTCTTGAGAACCCCATAACCAATTTTCACCAAACTTGGCAGGTAGCATCCCTAGGGGGTTAGGATCTCAATTTGTTAAAATGGGCACCATGCCCCACCCAGGGGCCCCAGGGTTGCCCAAACCCCCCAAAATGAAGGAATCTTTAAAAATCTTCTCTAGAATCAGAAGTTTTAGAGCTAAGATAATACTTTGAGTGAGCACATTAATGACTGTAGTTTCAAGTTTGTTCATAGCACATCCAGGGGTGCCCCTCTTTGGGGCGGGGTTTGGGAAGGTCCCAATGGGGGTCTGAATTGTACATTTCCATCTTCCTGAAAACCTCATGATGGATTTTCGTCAAACTTGGCAGGTAACATCCCTAGGGGGTCAGGATCTCAATTTATCAAAATGGGCACCATGCCCCACCCAGAGGGCCCTAGGGGGCCCCAATCCCCCCAAATTAAGGAATCTTAAAAAATTTGGGCCCTTATTGTACATTTTCATCTTCTACTTGAGAATGCCTGGTCAAATTTTAGTAGAGCTGTGAATAATTTAGATTAGTGACTGCGTGAAAGGTGAACTTGCGATACTCAGGTGAGCGCTAGACCCGCGGGTCTCTTGTTTTCACTATGTTTAATTTCCTAGAAATTTGTTTTTAATTGCTTTATAAACGCGACTTTTGTATTCTGTTTTTACAAAAAGTCCCTACCGTGGGAGGGGGGTATCCCCCTTCCCACACCCTCCCCCTGCTCGGTCGCTTCGCTCCCTCGCCGAGGATCTTACACCGTCACATAAACGTACCCGGATGTTATAATCGTATTCCGTCACACTAAATTTTTATTCACCATGTTTAATTCCCTAGAAATTGCTTTTAAATGCTCTAATATGAACTCGACTTTTGCACTCTGTTTTTACATAAAGCCCCTACCGTGGTTATTATACCCCCGCTCGGTCGCTTCGCTCCTAGCTCGCCGAGGATTTCACACCGTCACATAATGTGCCCCCGTCGAGATTTTGCCCCCCCCCCCCAAAAAAAAAAACAAACAAACAAAAAACAAACAAACAAACAAACAAACAAAACAAAACAAAACAAAACAAAACAAAACAAAACAAAACAAAAAAACCAACAACAACAACAACAACAACAAAACAACAACAACAAACAAACGAAAAAAACAAACCAAAAAACAAACAAACAAACAAACAAACAAACAAAAGAAAACAATAGTGTTCCGGCGCGCTTGCCGTTAAGATATCCGTAAAATTCAAGAACCACTAGCAAAATGTAAACATCTATTTAATTCTTTCTTCATTGTCAACTTTTCCTGTAAGTTTCATTCAAATTCACTCCTAAAGTTATTTTACAAACAGACAAACCAACGACGATGAAAACATCCCCAGCCTCCTTCCTTGACCTTGGCTTGCAAGTGCCCCAGCTAAACCGCTGACTGCGCGCGTGCAAACCACCCGTGGTTTGCTGAAAAATAATGAGCAATCAAGTGCGCGCTACATTCAGTAGTCCGATATACCAATTCGCATGTACTGTATTGTATGCATGCACGCAACAAAAATTACGTAATGTAGAACGTGTGCGCTTCTTGTACTGTATTCTGAATTCTCGATGTGCATGCATAACTTCCATACAGTACTCGATTCACATGCTGTGAACCGAGAGTGTCACTTGAAAGTGGATGGTGCAGATGGTGGATACTGGTGGGACGTGGAGTGTGACAACTCTTAAACTATTGGATGTAGGCCTACAGTTGATATGCAAGGTAGGCCTAGGGTACATGCTTTCAAAGGGGGCATGCCTAAGTGAAAATGTGTGTCTTCAGTAAAAGATCGTGTCACGTCGCAGTGTGGTAAATTTTTATCAGTTTATCGGCATGTTTATTGTTACCGCCACACGAAGTGTGGCGCGGTCTCCGTGGCTAAATGTAATTGTAACGTTAGTTTATTTTTTGCTCGCTCACTTGCTCACTGTCAACACTGTCTGACACTATTATTATTGACAGCATTGACAATGCTCTCCTGACAATCATCGCAACTCTCAGTCGACTGTACTGCCCTACTTTGGCAAAAGGAAGCAAGTGACAAAAGTGACATTTCTTGTAAACGAGCAAAATGTGTCTGTTATTTGCACTGACGTCAATGGAATATTATCATGATCACTGATGATGTATTACCTTACGTAACATATCTCTATTACAGTTAAGCAGGATCATGAGGATGAGTGTTTATGCATAAAATTTGGTCTGGAAGAAGAACACATTCTATCTACTAACGTTAGGTGAAATATGAAAACATCAATAACTCAAATTTGGATGGTATGTCACTTGCTTCCTTTTGCCAAAGTAGGACGTAGGGCAGTGTAAAACCGTAACGAGTTCTAACGTTATCACACACACGTTCGCATAGATGTCGAAACTACTTTTGTAGACTTTACCTGTTTAGATCAGATACTCCTTACTATACATACAACCTAAGCATAGCAGGGTTTAATCTTTGTTTTGGAACTTCACTGCTGCCAACCATGGCCTGGCAGTTACTGCCCCAACACTACACAGTGCAGTAGCTGCCTTCCAGGAGGCTGCCCTTCCTGCCATCAGCGATCAGAGGGCTGAAACCTCCTGTGGGGATTCCTTGTTGCTGTAAATCTTACAGAATTTTTAGTGTGCACATCACTATTTTTATTGTAAATATACTACAACTGCACCATCACCCACTGTCACAGCACATCCCATCCCAGTTTTTAGTTCAGAAAGAGCTGCTTCAGGGATTAAAGGTTTCAAGGTTCAAGGCTTTATCAAGTTCAAGAAATGTCGCATTGTCTGTAACTGTAGAATATCTCTTTCTCTGTGTTTTTTTTTTTCTTTTAATCTTTAAACTGCAATCAACATAACGTTAGGGCCTACATAGAATGTAAAGCACATTGTCTTTGCCAAACTTTGCAACAGCTCGCCAGCAGAGTGGTGAGCTTGAGCCGTGCAGTGAATTGATAATTGCCCGATTGAAAGATTTCACTTTTTTCAGTTGCAAGTCAACAACCAACACTGACCACCACTGCACTGTTTGTATTTATAGCTTTGAACTTTAACACAAAGAAGTTGTGGTACCTTTGTCACACTTAATTTGAAGAAGATTTGCAAAGTTCTTGGGTGTGCAAGTGCAGACCTTGACTTGAGTCATAATTTTATTTGTAGAATTCTAGACCCTAGTTTGTTGGATTTCTGTGATTGTGTTTCTTTTCCTTTCCCCATTGGTGACCTAAAATCTATTCTTTATAGAAATCCAAACCATTGACATCAGCATTTGACCAGAGACTGCCTCCTTTACACAAGGTGATTCCCAGGAGAGGTAGTTCTCCATCCAACATCTGTTGCCATGGCGAAGAGGGGAGGGGTTTTCGACACCATCATCAGCAAAGATGAGTACATGCAGCCCGAGCAGCGAGCTGTACCAGTGAAGCTGGCCGACTCGAGCACCGTTGACCCGGACGAGATGGTTGAATGTCCATATGACAAGGTGCATCGCATCCGAGTCTCGCGGTTCCCATTTCATCTCATGAAATGTCGCAAGGTAGAGTATTTACGTGTATATGTTCCCTTCTTTCAGTGCAACATTGCCTGATCGAGAATAAGATGATATCTGTCCTACTTTGGCAAAAGGAAGCAAGTGACATTGAGTACAAATACTACAAATGAAGAAAATGTATATTTTTGGGTAGGCCCTTTAACATGGAAATTTGTCGGTAGAATATGGGCAAGTCATATGGTGATGCATTTATGACAATTTTAAGAATTTTTATATTCTCATAGAAACTCATTCTTATGTAACTTGCCTCCTTTTGCCAAAGTATTATACAGTGCACTCCCGTTATAACGAAATGCTCGGGACCGGCAGTTTTCTTTCGTTATAACGAAATTTCGTTATAACCGAACAAATACAATATATAACGAAAACAAGGAACCACGTATATTATGTTTGCTGAATACTCATCATACACTGCAAAGCTATGTGGAAATGTGATGGGATAACTGTATGACAATAATAAACGCAAGGTCCCCTCAGAAACTGTGTGTGACACAAGGAGCAAACACACAGTGGTGTGAAGCGTTCACCCATGCAGAGACGCTGTAAATGCTTGTTCTGCTACGTACAGTATTTTCGAAAGCAATTCGCATTTCGTTATAACGGAGCACATTTCTTTTGTTTTTCTTTGTCTGTGGTGCTCGGAAAAGACTTCGTTATAACGGAAATTTCGCTATAACCGTGTTCGTTATAAGCGAATTTTGTACCATAGACTTTAATGGTGATAATTTTGGGACCAGAAGATTTACTTCGTTATAACGAAATTTCGTTATAACCGTGTTCGTTGTAACGGGAGTGCACTGTACTGTAGATTTGTAGCAAACATAAAAAATGGGCTAAAGGAAACAAGTGACAATTATATTATAAGGATGTCACTTGCTTCCTTTTGCCAAAGTTTTTTAGATTGTTTGCAAACAGAAATAATTTGGCAAAAGGAAGCAAGTGACAATCATATCGTATGACATTGTAACTTGTTTCCTTTTGCCAAAGTACTTCAGATTTTTAGCAAACATGAAAAATCTAGCATAAGGAAGCAAGTGACAATCATATGATGAGAATGTGACTTGCTTCCTTTTGCCAAAGTATTATAGATTTGTAGCAAACATAAAAAAAATGGCCAAAGGAAGCAAGTGACAATCATATCATAAGGATGTTACTTGCTCCCTTTTGCCAAAGTATTTTAGATTGTGTGTAAATATAAATGATTTGGCAAAGGGAAGTACGATAAGTGACAATCATATCATGAGGTTTTTTCGTGCAATTTTGTGCACTTGCTTCCTTTTGCCACCTGAATATTTCAGAAATGGGCCAAAATTGTAACTTATGGATTTTTCAGTTAAATAGAGCATGCCTCAAATATGCCAAATCAATGAAAAAGACAATATCCATAAAAATGTCACTTGCTTCCTTTTGCCAAAGTAGGGCAGACATCTCCATTGAAACTCTTTTGTGAAAAGTTCTCCTACCCATCCTAGAGTCTTCTTTTTCTCCTGGTTAAGTCTGCCTCCTTCAATAACCTGAAGATTCTTGCAGATTCTTGGGGCATTCAAAAGAAACACCACCAACAACTTAAATCGAAATATTAGGAGCTTTCTGGACCATAATTTTGGGGACGGGCACTGCTTCAATGGAAAATTGATACTTTTGTACAGCACGCGTGAGTGACCCCACTTTTCAAATTATCTTTTTTTCCTTTATTGCACCTCCTGACTTATTTTGATAACTTGTGAATGGGTTGGGGTGGTCCAATTTTAACAAGTTTATCATCACTTGGGCGACAAGACCTTGTACATTGTATCTACAAAATGTCAAATGTTCAGGAGATCAAAAAAACATGGCAGCAGATTGAAGCACTATATCAAATGGGAGAACATTTCCTTTAACATGCCATGGTGGCTTTTTTTTTTGGGGGGGGGGGGGGTAAGAAAGCTAGGATTTGGACAGGACATTACTTAATTGATTATTGGACCATTAATCTAAAGAAATAATTTTTACCAAAATTTCAGATACGAGGTCTTGTCGCCCAGTGACGTTATATTGATTTGAAGCTTAAGATTACCCTTATGAATTGTGTAGAAAGTGGTCATTCACTTTGGCTTATTGTGGGTTTTGAGCGGGCGGTCACTAATGTAAGTAACTAAAATGAAAGGGGAACATTTCTCGCAAATCATTTACAGTAGTTCCTGAATTCTAATGGCAATTTTTAGCCACCTTAGTGATGCTAAACTAGTCCACTTTTGAAAATATTTTAGGCCAATCTTGAAGATGTGTTAGTTTTTTTTCCCCACATGTGCTATAAGAATAAGCAATTTCTTTAAATTTATTGTTTATTTGATTCAATCTTTAGAACTATGTTGGAAAAGAGATGTTCACGTGTCCGTTCAACGCCCGCCATCTTGTGCCGCAACCAGAAGCCCGCCACCACGTAGCGAACTGTCCAGACAAGGCATGCATAGAGAGGGACATGGCGCTACAAGAAGGTATGTTCTCCGGGGATGACACTAGATAAAGAAGACTTGGGTCAAAAGTCGTCAATTCTCTACTTTTTGTATTTGCTGAAGCGGCATGAATTTACACATGGATTTCATCCGACTTCATTTTAAGTGAAGTATGATGGGCGAAAGGGGCAGAATCCAGGGATTGAGGAAAGGGTTATGAATCACATACTGAAGAAGGATTTGTCCTTTTCATGATGAGGAGTATTTACAATTTCTGGAGGTAATCATGATGATATCAGTGATGTAGTTCTACAAAGTGCAAGTGTGGGAGGAAAAATTGGAATAAATTTGATCTTTGATGCGCAGAGTATTCTTAGAAGTGGGGAGAAGTAGAAATGCCCAGGTAAGATCAGAATCTGATCATTGCATAATTTTACATCATCCTGGTATTTTGGATTTCTTTTTTTTTTGGGGGGGGGGGAGGAGGAGATGGGTTGTTGAAGATGGGAGAAAGGGATATGGGAAGAGTTGGTTAGATGAGAATCAGTAAAAACATAGGTCCATTATCAAGAGATAACAAAATTTGTTAAACTCATTGAAAACACATTCTCTTCCAGATTACACCCATCTCTTTGATGAGAACACCATGGCATATACTTTGTATAGAGTTAAAGGGTCATCAGTTGGATTCTTGACTTCTTTCAGTCAAGCAAATGCAATTCTGCACTAGTGCCTCAAACTTATTTGAGGACTTTGGACAGTGTATGTGACACTGGGGTTTCCCATGGTTATAGGCACTCGAAGTACACAAAGAGATTATAGTATTACAGTGATAGCGCGCAAGGTCAGCTGAAAAGAATGATATAGGTTTCTCATGTTTCACAAACCAATGATTAGTCACAACAACATTCAAGATTGGCAGAGATGTACCATGTCATCACACCTCACAGGTGTCGCATTGACCTGTACATAAATGTTCACTGAATATCCTGTTACAACGTATGTCCATGAAACCAATAAGAATGAGGTGTTAGTCTTATCACGTCTTGTATTAACGTAGCAACTGTGACTTTCTTTTCTTTATATTTTTAGGTGTGTGTGTGGGAGAGGGATTGCAGTTGCCAAATCATCAATCAAAAACATGATTTTTAATGGTTTGTTTTTGCGTCCACACCAATGGGAGGGTTGTAGGGTGATCATTACCTCTGTCCTGTCACTTTGCATGTGTTTCATGAAAAAAATATGTGAAACTTTAAAAACCCCACAAAAACTTTAAAAACTTAAAAAAAAACCCACAACTTATGTGAAGTTTCATCTAAACTTGTGTTTAGATGAAACTTCACTAGTTGTGGTAAAAAAAAAAAAAAAAAAAAAAACAGCTGAACACTATTACTAATCCCACCGGGTTTTTTGAGGGACTTGAAACGACCGGGGGAGCCTTTTTGGCTCCCCCTTCAGATCTCGGTCGTGGAACATGAAATTTTCACTAAGGTAGAGGCCAATGTAATCTACAAGACTGTATAGTTAGATTTTTCACATTTTAATTTATGTATTTTATATTAATTTATGCTTATTTACGCTAAAATATTTTTTTTTGCTTATAAATAAAGAAATAAAGCTCCAAGATGTCTAATTTTTGGTGAACATATTCTTTTCAATATCCTCAACAATAATATTGAAGCAAAAATTCGGCTTCATAATTATTTCTTGTGTATTTTATTGTTTATTGAATTTCTTATGTATTTCTTTGTTTTTTTCTTTTTGTTTCTGTTTTTTTCCGTCAAAATTTGTCGCAGAGACTTTTTAAAGCATAATCGGGCTAAAATAAATCATTATCAGCCATTGAAAGTAAAAATATTTGTTTTTATATGAATTAATTGCAAAAACACAATTTACATTGGATTTGTGCACACAGTCACGTTTTTGAGCAATTTTGGGTCAACAATTTTATTTCAAAGGGGCTTGGCTTCAAAACAGTATGCCCGGGAGCTACAAATTTGGTCTCAAAAGTTGCACGATACTTGAAAGAAAAAAGTCTTAGAATGTCGCGGCAAGAGCATCACTCGTTGCGGAATAATCATGCGAAACGTCGAGGGGGGGGGGGGCCAAAATGCCCCCCCCCCCTCCCGTGGGAATAGGGTTAAACTGACTACCATGATGATGATGAACATAGGAAACAATTGGATCCTGGTCATGAATTTCACGAGTCACTTTTCCTGATTAAGACTTCTCTGTCAGTTTGTCTGTCTGTATGTATGCCTCAGTCCAGAAGGCTGCCAGACACATTATTATTTGTTGATTCCAAACAGTAAGGAAAAAGCTGGGGTACTTCTTAGATTAGATGAAGGGGAATTGATAATTCAGGTCTTTTCACTATACATATACTGTAGATAGTAAGTAGAAGTGCAGGGCAACCATTCTAGATGCTCACCTAAAAATTGTAACATTGTTTCTACAGGATATGACTCACATACTACTTACTGCAAAGGCTACACTAAGGTGCCATACTACAACAATGACGAGGACTACCCCCATCCGCCAACCGAAAACTGGGATGACGGTAAGGGATGAACTTCTGATAGAATGCATAGTAGGGATGCTCCCTAGCAATATTTTGTGGTGTCCTTGAATAGAGTTCAAGGGATCCATATAAACCCCTCTTGACTGCAGTAGCTTACTGATATTGCATGGTAGAAAGATTTTAATTGTTGAGAACAAGGTTGCCCTTGTTGCCTCCATTGTGGTTTTGACATAATAATATAGACAGTGCCCAAATAAAATTCAGTATGTTAAAATGAGAGGTTTCCTTGAATACATGTTTGGATGGAGTGAATGCCGCAATACTAGTAGAACACATCAGTGAAGTTTTAGGAAAATCAAACAATCAGCTCAAATGTAATGAATTCTGAAAGCACTGTTATAGCTAGCCCTTTCATCCAATTATTGCAGTATTAAAAACTTTTAAAAATACATAACTTTTGAACAGATTGTTTGATTTTCCCTAAACTTCATTGTTATGTTCCACTTCAATGTGTTGCTGCGTTTACTCAATCCACGTGCCATGTGTATATTTAGGGAAACTTCCCCTTTAATCTGAGACTGTAAAATCTGTCAAGTTGAAGATAGGAATAAAATCAGATGTGCACAGTTGATGAGGTATCATCGAAACGAAACCCTAAATGAATAAGTTACAGACTTTTAAAGATTACATCCTTTCACTAGAAATTTTCCCCAGACATGTTGATAAAATAATTGCAAGCAGACATGTAAGTGAAGAGAGACAGTGAAAGTCTCTTTAAAATCACTCTTATAAATCAATTTGAAAGTTATGAATTCTCCATATTTTGAATAGGACAGGTATGATCGATGTGCCACCCTCTCTACAGGCGCGGTGGAGCACCCCAATTTGCATCTCATTATCGCCCCGTTCTATTTGAATTTCCAACGGGCATCCACGGCTGCCCGAAACTGTGTGCATGAAAAAGTCAAATCTTTACCTTCTCCTTGTGCCGCTATGCGTGCCGCTAGTAAACTCAAACTTCCCACACTATCTAAGTTTTTCAAAACCTTCCTTTTGATGAAAAAATTATGAATTTGCTGCACTAGAACTTGAGATATTAAAGCGTTTTGAAAATCACCTCTCGCAAAACATGCTCTCTGTTTTTTTCCGACTCGACTATGGCCGGGCTCCAATGTGTCCGAAATTGGCAACATAAGTTCATCGGGCCTCAATCCATATATGGTGAAAGTTTTCGCTTGGTTCCACCTGTACTTTTTGAGAAATCAACTTGTTTCTACAGCAAAGGGTTTGAAATAGAAAATTGTAGTCAGCGAAACAATTGAAAATGACATCATTTCTTTTCCCGTAATATTGGGCATGCGTGGTACGTGAGATTCAGGATTTCGTGCTCATTGTTGGTTTGCATGTGACGCAGTCAATTTTGCTGAGTGTCGCACGGCGGTGACTGCTGAGCTGCTGCCGCGCATGCTGCATGCAGCAATGCGTTGTGTGTGCTGTGACATGCAACGCTACAGTGACGCGATTATATATACATGGGACCAACCTGTACGCTTTGCGTTCGTGTCATTTTTGACAACACCTTCTGTTTTTTTCCGACACAACCATGGCCGGGAATATTACGGTATGAAATTTAAAATGCAAGCAGATAAATAAATTTCGGTGTACTTTGTTCGAATGGCGCTTTGGTTCCGCAATCACACTTCATGAATTTTAGGATGATTTTCGAGGCATATTTTTGGTAATTTTGCTCGCTAGTTTTTCGCTAAAATTTCGCATTTTATCATTGTCAAATCCTTTAATATGTTATATGTGCATATTCGGACATGTTTTCAAATTCAAACTAACTCAATTTTAATCCGAAAATAGGTTTCCTTAAATTGTTATTAGCTTGAGAAGTTGTTTACTTTTTCTCAACTACGCGAGTACATGTTGTGTACTTTATGCAAATGAGGCTCGGCTGCCGATGGATTTCTGCGAGATAATTGGGGTGCTCCACCGCGCCTGTCTAGGTGTATATACAACATGTAGCTGCCACAATCCCCTCCCCCCAACCAAAGTACTGATTTTGTTTTGCCTTTTATAACCCGTTGAGGACGAGTCCCCGAGTATACTCGGGCAGGTGTCTATGGGAAATGCGTGTTGTAGCAAAATCAAACCGTCCTCAACAGGTTAAAGACCCAGTAACATGGGGAGGGAAGGTTGACCAGAGAGATTGTTCTCCTCCCCACCTCTAGAGGGCGGACTCTACAATGGTGTTTGAGATTTCATGGGGGCTGCCATTGACCCACTTAGTAATGGCGGACTGTGCGTACTGAAGTAACATTTTTACAGCACGTATTTGAACTTTTGAACTTTTACGTGAGTCTGTGATTTGACTGCTCCTCAGTTGCTTGTTTGCTAGCGTGTTAGCATGAGGGGTGAGCCTACCGCCTCCTCGTCCCCTGTGCGCTCACAAAACGATAGTACAGGGCGTATGCATTCATACTCTGCACTCTAGCACACACTAGTTATAAGCTCTTTGGGTTGACCCAATTGAATCCACCTTCATTCGCTGCCCGCCGGGGTACGTTTGAAAACCACAAATAGTGCAGGCTGCTGGAATAAGATTACCTGTTAGTGAATCCTTGTGTGCATCTAAGCGTTCTTTTGTTGGTAACATTCTGCTCCATAGATTCAGTTGAGATTCTTTGGCGATGTATGTACTTAAATGTATAGAGATCAGTCTTCTTCTTCTGTCGTATGATGCAATACAGCAGGATGGGTGAGGGGTTATAGCCTTATAGGTTGATATCTAAGCTGTGGATCCATTTCAGGGCAGCATCACTTGCTTGAGCAAGTTCTTCAAGCCCGCCTGGGAATTTCCGCAGGTGGCATGCAGTCTTCCACGATGTGACGCAGGGTTTGGTCAGGATGGCTGCAGTCAGACGCTGGGCTAGCCGAGAACTCCTATTTGTGTAGACGGTGGCCTGTCGTTGCATGGAGCGTTCAGATGCGGTTTAGGGTGGATAGAGATCAGTGATACACCTGCACTTAATTCGTAACAGAGATTCCCAAATATACCTGACTCAGGCCATCCTTCCCATTAGATGGTATTCATGTGCTACTGGGCCTTTAATGCACAGGCTGATTTGCATGCAATCATTCATATCAGAGGTGCTTTGTAGCGCTGCATTTATTTCTCCTTTTATTTTTCTTCTTCCTCTTGCTAGACCTCGCCATGGATAACAGAGAAAGGGAGTACTGGCAGTCAAGAAGAGAGGGGCAGAATGGGTAAGTTTTCTTTAGTCCCATCTGATGGTTTTGATGTGTTATTCAGCAATAGTGTTTCATTCTTTTCTGAGGGGAAACCCGTGAATTTTCGTGAATGAATTTTGACACGAGAGTATTCATGAGGTAATGTTCATTGGTGAAACCATTCACTTTCCCTTGTACAAAGCTGATAGCTATTCAGAGATGTGCTTCTTTACACAAACTGCAGTGGAAGTCACTGTGTGTCACAGTTTCTAATGGTGTTTCTAATGGCCAATCTTTACATTGATGTTTACATTGATGCAGTGGACTCCTATTATAACGAAGTCCACGGGACTTGCAGTTTTCTTTACATTATATCGAAATTTTATTATAACCGAACAAGTAAACGATAAAAAATGTATGGAGGACAGACAATGTTGTGGCCTGGATTTTTATTTCATTTTATTAAACTGGAAATCTGTTTTTACCGTGTTCGTTATAATGGGAGGAGAAAAGGAAAGATTTTGAATTACTAAATATTTCAGATTACTGAAGAGAAAAAAATTGATAGATTACTTGAGGATTGTGTGTGGATACCTTTTCACTTTTCCTGCAGTAACCCCCTGCCTCAGCCAAAGGGTAGGGGTGCACCAAGAGCTGTGGGCAACCATCAGCCAGAGATGCGGTTGCCACGGCAACCGGCACAAGCTGCCGCCATCGCACAACAGCTCCACCAGCAGTTGCAGCAGCAGCACACACCACAACCACAGCCTGGCTTGCCACCACAGTCACAGTCACAGTCACAACCACAACCACAGCCACAACCTCGGGTCTCACCGCCCACCACTAACACCACAGCAGGTAGGTGCCTAATAGCGGCAAAATGTTTCTCTTTTTAATTTTTTTTTTCTTCTTTCAGTTTGAATTTACAGTTGTATTTCTTCAAAGATACAATTATTTTCAGAATTCATGCATCTGCCAAGATGCTATCTAGGAAATAGTATTCGAAGTATGAATTTACACCTTGTCCATTTGTGAAAAGCTCTCCTTGTACTGTTTTATTTTTGTTAGTTTTTTTTACCAGATTAATAAACAAGCCTATTTCATGTGAGACTAATTTTGTCTCCAAAATTTATAGACTACATTGAGCAATATTTCAATTGAACAAAACAAAAGAAAAAAGAAGGAATTAGAATGATTTTTCATTTGTGTAGTAAATGGAATATACAACGTAGTATCTGATTCTACCAAGTGCTATGCATGTTGCATGTGTAGCAGCCTCTCTGGAATGCCTGGTAATTTGCAGTACAAATGCCTCTCTGTGTCCATTCAGATTGGACGGCTGGCCCGACCCCAGTGACCACCAAGAAGCAAATCAACACGGCCGGACTGGGCAGGGGCCAGTTTCGGGGCCGCGTGATGGCCGCCAACCTTTGGGGTTCACAACCGCAGCCAGCTGCCGGCCAGGCAGTGACCGATGGGCCCAGGCCGGGCGGGATGGTGGCAAATTCAGGGGGACTTCAGGTGGGTTGTCAATTTATGATGCTTTTCTGCAATCAGTATGCATCCTTGAGGATCTTGCATGTGACACTCAAAATTGATTTCATTTGTACCCATGGCAATGACAGTGACGATAATAGCAATAACAATAGCAATGACAATTTATTAATCTTATGTCACTGTGACAAGTATTAGGAATTAAGGGAGAAAGATTTGCGGTGACACCATGTGTATTGTCATGCACCAACAGAACACCCGTCAGCACCGACATAACATCTGTCATACACCGACAAAACATTCTTGGATCAGCACCGAATGAATACAGCTGTTCACGCCATGTTTGCCAACTCCAACTCTCATGTCCCGAATGGACACTTTTATTCCACCCCACCCTGGTTTCACCAAGGCACATCACGGTTCTCTGTCACACCTCCCCCCAACAAGAGGAAAGTTATGAATGTAACTTTTCGACTATAAACGCCTTCGTTGCAAGGCTTACTTCACTATTCTTGCTTACTACACGTATTCAGCTCACACGATTACAAACTCAAATAGTTTTGTGTTGTTTTCTTAAAACCTCACCTGGCATACTACACTTATAATTACTGATTTTGAGCCTTATCAGAATCAGTTAACTCCGGCATCAATTGTCCTTTTTTAGAACAATACAATGTATATGAAAACTTGACAAGCCCCCTACAAAACATGTAAATACACAAATCAACAGTCTACAGTAATACACATGTGAAACTGTTTTCAACGGGTGCACATGCGGGTGCACATAATCTGGAAAGATTACACCAAATGTAATCAATCATTTCTCCAGTAGTATCAATATTTTGACTGAGACTGTGCTTTCTGGTAGTCTCGACTGTAATTATATGCTCGCATGCTTGACCAATAAACTTACATAACTTCAGGCATGAATAGTATTTTGTTTTTGGTAACACATACACTTCATCTTTAAATGTGAAAACCAAAAATACACTTTCTTCACGAAATTGTTCTTACTGTTGCAAAGATAATATGTCTGTTTCTCCAACACAAACTTTCATTGGAGTTTCACTGAATGTGGTAACAGCACGCATCTCTTGATTATAACAAAATCATATTTAAACACGTCAACACATGTGTACATCTACTCAATGTACTTGCTAATACATCTTATACTTATGTCAACTCTGCGTCATAAGTTAACCAAAGCAACAACAAAAATTTAACCACCGGACATCTCTTTTTGTCCCTTCACACATATGTACTGTCACGCAATAAGATGTTGCAATATACAGTGTATGTGCAAACTCTGGAAAATATCGAGATCATACTTGACACACAGATGTGACGCTGTCACTCTGTAACGAAATACATATACAGGTTATTAATTTACAAAAGTGACATTATAACATCTTGGCTTCTTTATGCCTCACTGTCACTCAACACTTTTTCATTTATACAAAACAACACAAATTCTTTTGTTTTAACACAGATCGGTTGACATAAAACTCAAAATTTGATCAACAGTTTTCCTGTGACTGGCCGGTTGTGTTTTGCTATACTGTTTTTGCCTTTGCTAGCATCAACTCTGAAACGTATCGGTATACATACAAATCTGAATCCTTTGACTCTTTGGAATACATTGAATGAAATCAGAATATAAGTGTGCAACTGAAGCACAACTTTCACCGTAATCTTACACACCACATATTTTGTATCCTGGCGCTTCCTGTAATGTTGGGTTTTCAAAACATCATACAATGCTTGGCGTGTAACACATCATTAAATTTTCAAGCGATGTCTCCTTATAAAGACAGAATATCGATGTGTGTACTAGTACTTTCTCATACTTCCTAGCATCACTCACATACTGTATACTGTTTTCGCTTAAAACAAACATGATTAACATAAATACAATTTCTTCCTTCACAGATCCTTGGGAAAGGAAGAAAACTGAACGAAAATACATAAACACATGTATAGTTGTCATGCAATACAAAACAAAACAAAATCACCATCCGTTTCTTGTCTGTTTTGAGTCTTGTTTGAAATGTTCAGCTTGATGTAGGTTTCACTGTAGATTTGATATAATTATCGTTCGGCAACATTATCAGCGCGCGCACAGTTTCGAACTCGCGACAAAGCGTCTGCTAATTTGTTGTCCTTTCCTGCTATGTGCACAATTCTCAGTGGGTACGGTTGGAGAATCAAACTCCAACGGAAGAGACGCTGATTCTTGTGCTTGAAGCGTTCTAAGAATGTCAATGGGTTATGGTCAGTGTACACCACGATGTCTCTTCCACCGTCCAAATACGCTTCGAAATGTTGCACCGCTAGAACGACACTAAGGCATTCCTTCTCCACAGTTGAATACTTTTGCTGATGGCGATTCAGTTTTTTGGAGAAGAAACACACGGGTTTGCTGTGTCCGTTGTCGTCATCCTGAAGTAGCACGGCTCCTACTCCTCGATCACTAGCATCCGTAGCTAGCTGGAAGCTCCTCTCGAAGTTTGGTGCGATAAGCACGGGATCGTTCATGAGGACGGCCTTCAGCTTCTGGAACGCATCCTGGCAGCTCGCCGACCACTGGAACGTTGTACCCTTTTTCAACAAGTCCGTCAAGGGCACCACCAGGTGACTGAAGTTGGGGACGAATCTCCGGTAGAATCCGCACATTCCCAAGAAGCGCTGAAGCTCCCGTTTCGATGACGGCACTGGGAAGTCCACGATGGCTCGGACCTTGGCATCTCGTGGTGCGACGCTACCTCGGCCTACCTTGTGACCTAGGTAAGTCACACAAGCTTTCCCGAACTCGCATTTGGCCAGATTCACCACGAGTCCTGCATGTGACAACCTCTGGAACAGCTCTCGAAGATGAGCAACATGCTCCTCCCACGTATTGCTGAAAACCAACACATCGTCTATGTAGACAACACAGTTATCATGACCAGCAATAACTCGATTCATCATCCGTTGAAAAGTTGCGGGGGAATTTTTCATCCCGAAGGGCATGACACGACACTGGTACAACCCGGAGGGCGTGACAAACGCCGAGATCTCTCTTGCATCTTTGTCTAATGGCACCTGCCAATACCCTTTCATCAAATCCAATTTGCTGACATACTCAGCACTTCCTACCCGATCAATACATTCCTCAATCAAAGGAAGCGGAAACGAATCAGTCTTGGTTATGGTATTGACCTTCCTGTAATCGATACAAAACCTGGACGTTCCGTCTGCCTTTGGGACTAGCACTACTGGGGAACTCCAGTTTGAGTTACTAGGCTCTATGATTCCATTTGCAAGCATGAAATCTATCTCCCTATCAACCTGTTCTCTCTTAGCAGGATGAATCCGATATGGATGCTGCTTAATGGGTGCATTTTCACCAACATCTACTGTATGAACAGTGTCTTTTGCACAGCCCAATTTATCACTGCAAACCTCCGGAAATTCCTGGAAGATGTCGACAACATCTTGCCTCTCCGAATCAGACAGATGACTGAGAAGTAACTCTGGATTTTCTAGTGCCTTTGAGTTCTCTACTCGCGGAATCATTCCTGACTTGAAACTCACACTCTGAGAATCTGGAGCATCAGATTCAAACTCTTCTGCACTTTTCTCAGCACTGTGTAGGACACTCTCACTCACAACTGCACCTACATCTTCTACACGTTCATGGTATTTCTTCAACATATTAACGTGACACACTCTCTTGGTCTTTCTACGATCAGGCATGCTCACCACATAAGTCTCCTTCCCAAGCTTCCTCTCTACTACATAGGGACCACTGAATTTAGCCTTCAATGCATCTCCTGGCAATGGAAGTAGAACCAAGACTTTGTCTCCAACCTCAAACACACGACTCTTTGCCTTTCGGTCAAAGATTTCCTTCATTGTCTGTTGCGAAGACTTCAAGTGTTCTCTCGCCACTTCATTCGCTCTCACAAGACGCTCTCTGAACATGGAGATGTAGTCTAAGGCATTGGAATCTTTGTCTTCCTCATCAGACAACAGCTGCTCTTTCACAACTTTCAGGGGCCCTCTTGGCTCATGCCCAAACACCAACTCAAAGGGAGAGAATCCAGTGGATTCATTAGGCACTTCACGAGCAGCGAAGAGAAGAAAAGGGATACCTTTATCCCAGTCCCTGGGATTATCCTGACAGTAGACCTTCAACATCGTCTTTAGCGTCTGATGGTACCTTTCTAAGGCCCCCTGTGATTGCGGGTGATATGCAGACGACTTGATCTGTTGAATACCAAGCTGGTACATCAACTCCTGAAAGACACGAGACATGAAATTGCTACCTTGATCCGACTGTATTTCTTTTGGTAGCCCGTACCTAGTAAAGAAAGTCAACAAGGCATCCAGAACTGACTTAGCAGTTATGCTCCTCAGCGGAAATGCTTCTGCGTATCTCGTGGAAACATCCATCACAGTCAATAAATACTGACATCCTGACTTGGACTTCGGCAATGGACCAACGCAATCTACCATCACACGGCTAAATGGCTCCTCAAAAGCCGGAATAGGAATCAACGGCGCAGGTCTAATGGCATGTTGTGGTTTTCCTACCACTTGACATTTATGACACGTTCGACAAAATTCAGACACATCCTTTCTCATCTTGGGCCAGAAGAAATGAGTTCTGATTCTACACAAAGTCTTCTTGACACCCATGTGTCCGGCCATTGGAATTTCATGTGCAAGACGTAGAATTTCCTTTCGATACGGCGGAGGAACAACTATCTGGTCGACAACCGTCCAGTCCTCATCTGCGGGACGATCTGGAGGACGCCATTTCCTCATCAAAACACCAGACTTTACATAGAAACATTCTGGCACTCCCTTCGCCTCATCTACAGTCAATGCACCCTCTCTCAACTTCAACAACTCCTCATCTTCCATCTGTGCTTTGATTAAAGATGGCTGACTGAACACACCTTCTTCCCAACTCTGTTCTCTTTCATCTTCACTAGTCACCTTTCCAAAGAATGTGTCACCAAGAGAAATTTCACTTTCAGACTCCTCTCTCTCACGCTCTGCTTCACTTGCTCGAAACCTTGTGATAGCACATGTTGGAAATACTTCTGGGAATTCATCGACAAGTTTTTCAGTTTCCTGCTCGTACACTGGGACTTCAGAAACAACCGGAAGGACACTCACTCGACCTCCTGCAAGGTCATTACCAAGCAAAAAGGAAACTCCATCCATAGGGAGAAATGGAACAATTCCCACAATCACTTCCCCTGAAATCAGTCCACTATCCAAATTCACTCGGAATAGAGGGACCGCCTGAGTTCCTCCGTTGACATCATGTATCAGTACCTTTCTACCCGTGTTACAGTCTATGGGCATACTCTTCACATCTCCTACCATGAGGGACTGTGTAGCTCCAGTATCACGAAGGATGACAACCGGTACTCTAAATTCAGCAATGGTAACTGTACCCTTGGAAATGAAGTCCTTGTACTTTTCATCCACACCACTTGAACACCTATCTGTCATTTTTGAGACATTACTTTTCACAACATTTGGATGACGCTGTTCATCACTTGCACTTGACTTAACAAAACCATTGGTGGCTGTCTGGTTCGGTTTCTCTTTTGTTTCAGCATCTGAACTGTTCTGTGTACGTGTGTCTGCATGGACTAAACCATGTGTTGCTCTTTGCTTTTGTTTTTCTTTTGCTTCATTTTGTTCCAGCAATCGCCTACATTCAGACTTAATGTGACCTGTTTTCCCACAGAAAAAGCATCTCACTTCTTTATATTGAGGCCGTGGCGATTTTGGTCGCTCTTTCTGTGATTCAGTCTTTACTTTATCCCTGCGTTCACTACTGTGCCACTTTTGAGTGTCAGGATTTCTCAACTGATCAAATTTCCTTTTTCCCTCAGGACTTTTTGTTTTCACTTTATGTGTCAACTCATACTGGTCAGCTGTGACTGCTGCACTCTTTACATCATGTACTCTTCGATCTTCCAAATATGTTCTCAGATCTGGAGGTGTCGATTTCTTGAACTCCTCCATCAACACTATCTCTCTCAAATTGTCATAAGTGAGATCTACTTTCATTGATCGAACCCATCGATCAAACATAATTTCTTTTTCTCTCTGAAACTCTACGTAGGTCTGTCCTGAACCTCTCCTATATCCTCGAAACTTTTGCCTGTAGGCTTCTGGGACTAACTGATAGGCAAGAAGGACTGCTTCCTTAACTGTGTCATAGTTATTTGCCTCCTCATCCGAGAGAGCAGACACTACTGAATGTGCCTTGCCTGTGAGCTTTTGTTGTACTATCATAGACCAATATTTCTTCTCCCACTCCAAATTCCTGGCTATTCTCTCAAAGGAGAAAAAGAAAGAGTCTACATCCTCTTCATCAAAGCGGGGGACTGTGTTTGCCATTTTTGCAATGTCGGGCGTCTTTGGTCTCGACATAGTAACATTAGGCCTATCCCCTGGGACGCTACTGGCCTGGGCCTGGGTCAACTCAATTTGACGTTGCATTAGCTCTTGTTCGAGTCTCAGATTTTCTGCCTTCATTTTTTCTTTTTCTAACTCCAATCTAGCCAGTTCTAGTTGTGTAGAATCTACCCTCATCTCACTAGGTCTAGTAATAGTAGTAGCACTTTGAGCAGTTTTTCTACCTGCACTCTCAATCTCATCTGTACTCTCACTCTGGTCTGTGTGTTCATATTCTACACCACCCAGTTCAAGCTTCTTCACCAGAACTGCAAAGATTTCTTTCTTTCGACTACACTCTCTGATATCAGCATCTACATGAGTTGCAACCTCAATCAACTGGGCTTTCACTAACCCTCTCAATCTACCAAGAGTGACGTCTTTCACAAACTCTGCAGCATCGAACTTGGCTGCCATGATTATTCACATCTAGCTTTCCGACTAGATTTTAAGACTACGTCGCTAACGCAACTTCCTACAGTACACTCCACTGTGTACCGAACTACGAGGATAGTCTAAGCAATTCAGACCTGACAAACACTCGTATATCTCGAGGCCAATTTCCTCGTAAAGCCACATCTAACGATGCTAATCCAAATTACCAGAAAGTGACACACTAATCTGATAAAATGACATAAAGGAAACGATAATACGTACCCTTCCTTTCCAGCAATCAATGCTGCAACCCTGGTATTCAGCTAGCGAGAAGACCAGTACAAGTGCCCAAAACATACTCATCGCATCGCTTCGCGAATCGCACTTCCATTCACAACCACTGCTAACGCAGCCCCATTACACATATATACCGTGCAATGTCACGCAGTATACAATACTGCTACGAACGAACGACACTGTTACGTTCGCTACCCTGTGTACACATCTCACATGAGTGCGAACACTACACATACCTCCAACGGGCATCAACCATTACAACGATGTACCAAACACCGAAATACTACCAAAAGATGGCTTGTTTGTACGTTCATTTCCCGGACATGTTCCCCACATGTCATGCACCAACAGAACACCCGTCAGCACCGACATAACATCTGTCATACACCGACAAAACATTCTTGGATCAGCACCGAATGAATACAGCTGTTCACGCCATGTTTGCCAACTCCAACTCTCATGTCCCGAATGGACACTTTTATTCCACCCCACCCTGGTTTCACCAAGGCACATCACGGTTCTCTGTCACAGTATGTAGTCCTTAACCGGATCGTGGTTGGGCAGAAGAAGAGCCTAGAAAGAGGAGAATTGAAGAGGGAAGCGACATATGGGGGTTGTGAGGAGGGCAAAAAGTGAAGAGTGGGGGACAGTAATGGGCTGGAAGTTGAAGTTGCACTAGTGGTGATGGTAGAGAAAGGAACAGAGAGAGTGGTAAGGAAGAATAGAGTGAGAATCAAGTAAGATGTTCGGACATCGTTAGGAGGAGAAAGATGACATGGAAGGGAAGAGGGAGAAGTTGAAGGTTGGAAAATCATGGAGATAGGAGAGAGAAGTGAAGATTCATGAAACCAAGAAAGAAAACAGAAGGTAAGGAACGGTTTCCTTCGCGGGATTATTCATCCTTTCTCCATTGATTCCGCATTCCATACTCCACATTGTTCGCCGACTTCGTTTCTTTTCTTGGTTTCATGAATCTTCACTTCTCTCTCCTATCTCCATGATTTTCCAACTTTCAACTTCTCCCTCTTCCTCTTCCCTTCCATTTCATCTTTCTCCTCCTAACGATGTCCGAACATCTTACTTGATTCTCGCAATATTCTTCCTTACCACTCTCTCTGTTCCTTTCTCTACCGTCTCCACTAGTGCAACTTCAACTTCCAGCCCATTACTGTCCCCCACTCTTCACTTTTTGCCCTCCTTAATACAACCCCCATATGTCGCTTCCCTCTTCAATTCTCCTCTTTCTAGGCTCTTCTTCTGCCCAACCACGATCTGGTTAAGGACTACATACACACGGTGTCACCACAAATCTTTCTCCCTCATTTACTTCACCATGCAAACCTTCAAGCAACACATATCGGGGATTGATAGATTAATTAATAAATAAATTAATGAATGACATTTTAAGTACTTGAATGATTTAAAAAAAAACGAATAAAGGAGTGGATGAATGAAGGAATGGCTGAGTAAAGTAGAATGATTTAAAGATTAATTGTCAGCCCAGACTGTCTGTAGAGTTTCACTATGATTGGAGAGCATTCCCGAGTTTCCCCTTTCTTGTGTCTTCATGTTGGTGTGTAATGAAACTCAAATCATATGTGTCAAGCTAATTGATATTGGACATTCTGAGTTTTACCTTCACCTTCAAGACATTTTTTAGCTTTGTCTTACACCCCTGGTTGCCTAGATGCAATTCAAGTGAAAGCCTTGAGTCTTTCCATATGAGGCTCAGACATTTTGTTGAAGATGGAAATGCAATGTTTGAATTGTTTGGCAAATATGTGAAATATAAAGACTTCTTATCAAGGGTCACTTCACTTGGCCAGAAATGAAATTTATGTACAATGTACTGATCTAAGTAAAAGATCGTACTTTAATAACTGGCAATACTTTAAAAAAAAAAAAGAAAAAAAAAAGTTGTTTTCCAGCTTTAACCAGTACACATTTTATTTGTATTAACTGAATACATTTTACCTGCAAATAGCAATTTATGAGAGATGGTTGTAAGTTCCTATTCTTTCAATATTTTCTACCATTTAATCCTACCAATAAGATTTCAGGATTGGCATTTTCATACTCCTAGTGCTATGAAGAGATAATGTGAGAGGTCCCAGATGACGATGCATGGCCATAGTATTGTTCATGTTGACATGATGTCATGTACAACACAGCAACCCAGATATTTTCAGCAGTGTAAATAAATCCTAGTGTGATTCATGTAGTGTTGAATCTTGTCCTATAAACCCGTTGAGGACAAGTTGATTTTGCTTGAACAGGCACTTCCCAAAGACACCTGCCCAAGTAAACTTGGGACTAATCTTCAACAGGTAAATAGGCATACCATGCACCTTTGGACTGCTGAAGATTTTTCAAGATTTTGAAGTATTTCCTTCAAATAAGTAAGAGACGGTTTGTTTCCAACATCTATATCTCCGCTATCCCACACAGAACAAATCATCCTTACCCAATGGTGTGGAGGACTTCCCTCCTCTTGGTGCATCGCAACCACCAAGAGTTGGGCTTGGGCGTGGCCTTGGAAGAGGTGCTGTCATGGCAACCCCTCCCACCTTGCATCCTGGAGGACTGCAAAACGGCTCCATGTGAAGTGTGGTGATGTCGCCCTTGCCAGGAATCATTGAAAGACTTTGTGCTGGCGATAACTGTGATTGATGCAGGACGTTTTACAACGATTGTATATATGTTTAAAGCAAATCCTTTTTATACAATGTACAGTTTAAGCATATTAAGCCAACTAAGTTTTTGTTTTGTTTTGTTTATTTGTTTGTTTCTGCTTGTTTTACTCGAGGTAAAATTGCAAAAGTCTTTTCTCAAGTTCAATGATAAGTAACATAATACTTTTGTTGTTATGATTCAGGATGACATTCTTCGTAACTTTAGGAAATTGTATTTACTGAATCAGATAGGAGTTAAATTGCATTCATTATGATTCAGCATTTATCCCTTCTAATGCTGTTTGATGTGTGCAGTGCAGTTTTCATACAATAGTTTGTTATGTTCTGAGTAGTTTCATCTAAATAGCAACAAGCCATTCATTAAAATAACAAAACAATATTTTTTCCAGTCTTTATCACAATCAGCAAAGCTTTTTTTTTTTTTTTTTTTTAATAGGCAAAGGTAGGAAGAAAATTAGGAAATTTGTACACAATTTGCGTTTCAGAGAAGGCACATTGTTTTATCACCAAAGGTCTAGAGATTTGTTGCATTTATAGTGTTTTATGAGCATGTTTCTTTGGTAATTTCATCTCAGGAATTGAATAAAGATTCGCTACATTGTTTGGCAATATGTACATGTATATGCTCATTTTCAGCCTTGAGGAAAGATCTGTTGAAAATGTTTGGAAGTTGACAAATTACATGCATGTACATGAGACTTTGCTGCTTTTAGAAACAGTCAATTTTGTTTACACAATGTAAGCGCGTTCATCTTGAAAGAAACATTTTGTATGCATCTTGTTACATGTTCTATGTAACCTGTTCTATCAAGCAACTCTCCCTTAGTTGCAATCATCTTTTTCTTCAATTTTCCGTTTCTGTTTGTTGACAGAGGTAGAGATTGTAAACCTCAATACATGTATCTCATGTTTTGTTTTGAGTACAGCTGTATATGTGTAAATATTTCAACAGAAAGATCGTTATTTATTATGTAACATTCTTTGTATCAAAACGTTCCTCTTTCAAAATTGTGTTTGGATATTTTTAAAATAAAGAGGTTACAAGAAAAGAATGAAAGTAGTGTTCTTGCTGTTGCCATTGTATGAATTGTTTAGTGTATGTGTGTGGTGTATTTGATGGTGTTTATGTCGAAAACTGGTGTAGGATTCTTCGAGGTGTCTTTGGTTGGTGTACGATGTAGTGCTGATCAATGGCACTGTCATGCTTTTCATGTAATGTGATGTGTTGTGTTTGTGTAATTCCTTTCATGGGCGGTGTAATCATTTTGCCTCTGTGGTTTGCGTTTTCAGGCAAGCAATTCTACCACATTGTACAGTCATTGAATTATTTGTCTATGTATGTGATAATTGTGCAGTTATTTAACCTGTTCCATCAGCAATTCTACAAGAGCCTTTAATGCCTGCATGTGAGATTCTTTGTTGCGCATCAACAAAGAACGGACAGGTTGGTAATCCACCTGTGCGAAAGCAGTCAAGCAGTTACATGCAGCAGCTGATCCAGGGGGGAGCGCACCCTTCCTAGACCATTACCTCGACGTAAATAATTGTCAATCAGTTGCAATGAAAACATCTCGACGGAAGAATTTTCATAAATTTGAATAATAAAGCAGTACCCGCTGCATGCTACATGTATAAGGATTAGAACCAACACTAAACCGCTTGCTGTCCGGCGAAAGCTCAGTGGTCTAGTGGAGATGACGCCTGTCCGGTGATCAGGAGGTCGTGGGTTTGAATCCTGCTCGAGTGTTGACACCCATGATTTTTTATCATGGCTACTACTAAAACACTGATCAATTCAGTGCTTATTTAAGTCGATGTAGGGCAATTTGTCAATCAGTTGCAATGGAAACATCTCGACGGAAGAATTTTCATAAATTTGAATAAATTATTTCTCTACTTGGTCATTTGTTGTACATAATATCATGAAATCCTCGTTAACAGTTTTGCAGTGTTGGGGTATAAATTATACCGTATATGTATGGGTTTTGTGCTTCTGATAACTATTGATGTTGATTGTTGAATATCTTTATGTACACTGAAGTTTAAAAGGCTGTCGTATGTATTATAGTAGTCTCATGTTTTACAGTATCAATAGGAGTTAATGTATTATATTGCTAGTATACTACGTACTAAGTAATAGTATACTACAAGTACATTATTATACGCATGAAGGCACCTCCAACAGATTGAAGCTTATATACTAAAAACAAAGAAGTAGGCACTCTGTTCCATGGCAGCGGTGCCGCACATGCAACTCTTAGCTAACAAACAAAAAACAAAGAAACAAACAAACACACACACACACACCACACACACGCTCACACACACACACACACACACACACACACACACAAACAAAAACGAAACGAAATAAGAATAAGAACACAAACTTCCCAGCATTATTTTTTGTTCTGGGAGAGACACTTTTATTTAGTCTTGTGGAGGACTAAAAGTCTTCTTCGATTGATACTGACATCGAATTCAGCTTCGATGTCTGAGAATAATCAAACCTTTGCGGCAGTTATGTCTTAAAAGAGTCAGAGTTGTAGCCTACTACACCTCGTCAACTCTTCCACTACGCTTTTCATCATTGCATACATTGATGATTGTGGACAGTTCAAACTACTACTACCCCATCTACGGCGAGTCTGCGACAGCCTAAAGAAACTTTGGCTAATGATAATGGACACAAATCGGGAATATACAACTGTCATCACACAGGGGAGTGTGATACTACTGTGTGTTTAGGTTTTTCCAAAAATGTGTACGTATTATACATCACAAAGGCACACATTATTTTTTTTTCTGTTTGTAATTAAGGAACATCGAATACAATGTTAGCGGTTTCAGCAATCAGTCGGATCTTATCAAAGAATCTCATAAATACCCGAACAAAAACAAAACAATCTTGCTGAAAAAAAAAAGTTTTTATTATTCGCATCAAGATTGAGCAATTATAATAGATTGGTTTTCTGCCGAATTATTTGACACAGTGGTGAAGAAGTCAGACATCAGGTGTTGTTTCGCTAATGATTTTAGTAAGCTACACAGTCAAAGTACACTATATAAGAGGTGCAGTACGCTTGTGGAAACTGGAAACACGGGTAGAATACAGTGTGAAAAAATAAAACAGCACAAAACAGAGAAATTACAGCCCACGTGGATTGTAATACCCTATACAAAGTACTCAATATACCCCGTGCAGTTTATACGATGGTTTGCTTGAATAACGATTCTTAGAAATACATTTTATATTGGATATTGTGTGCTGCGGTACGAGGAACGCATAATAGAAAGGTCTAAATACCGAAATTTCGGTTGACATGGCATAAGTACCTTTACCATCCTGGAAGTTCATAATCTGAATTGTATTTTCATTGTTTTTGGAAATCGTTGTCCTAAATGCTTGAAAATACACAATTTTTCATGATATCATGTAGGACAGTCAGACAGTGAATTGTAGACTTTCCATTGCAAATTAGGATTTTGTCTGTGATAAATTTCCACAATTCACGGAAAGTCAAAATTAGTGAACTTTTCGCAGATAGACATGGACGGGCAATATTGTGCGATACACCTGAAATGGATAATGCTGAGCACAGGATGGCGCTCATCATGATTCTTTGACGCACTCGAGACACAACTACTAGTATACTATGAGGACATCACTGCGTTTGTCCTGCCCGATTGACTGATGCAGAATATTCTTAGACAATAAAATTCGGTCTGACAGGGTATTGCATCAGGCGGAATGTTACGGAGATACAATCATGCACCCTGACTGTTTCGTTGCAGCGGGTCAGAGTTCTCTTGCGAGAATTTCGAAGGCATTATTGGGAGTAAAGGTTTTCAGGTACCCCTCCTCCCCCCTCCCCCCCCCCCCCGCCACACCTTCGAGGCGAAGAATCTCTGACAGGACTGGCGGAACCAACCCTCAGAAACTGCTGCTGCTGCTGCTGTTGTTGTTGTTTTTTAAATCCAAAACCATAGTGTGCGGGGAGATTGCTTCAGTGCCACCCCCCCCCCCCGTTTCATTTCATTTCATTTCATTTCATTTCATTTCATTTCATTTCATTTCATTTCATTTCATTTCATGCTGTTTTATTCCATTTCCAACATACATGATTTCAACCTTTGAATACACATCACATTGCAATATATGAACAGAGATACTTTGTGAATTTCAAGTAGTAGCCAAAAGTTGTTGGAAATGAGGGGATTGCTAAAAATCAGAGCTCAGTGTGCAGTCCCCTCAATCCGCATTAAAAAAAAAATATATATAGTTACAAAACTGATGAAACAAGGCAAAAAAAGTAAAAGACAGAGACGATGCTAAGTGTCCTATTGTCACATTGCAGACACATAAACACGAGACAGCTCTCTTGTAATTTAAGAAAGAGGAAAGGTAAGCGTGGAAAGAATGACAGGAAGAGGCATTATCTATATAGGACCTACATAGTGGACAGAGAAAAGGGAAAAGAAAAATCAGAGATGACAGGTCAAAACCAGGGCACGCGAGGCATCTTATTATGAGATATACTTGTATATAAGCTCAATAATAAGGAGTATAAAATGTACCTATAGTAAACAAACGATTGTGGTAAAAATGGGACTTGAGATTAAGACTTACGGCCATAATATACAACTTATTCTGAAATGTAACAAAAATCTTTATGATTTATTTAATCTAAAAATAAAGGCATTCAAACACAACTTCACGCTTCCTATAATATTACAACCAAGAGAATTCTAAATTTCGGACCAGAAAAAGAGAAAACAGATTTGGCAAAAATACGCCTAAAGATGTCACTCCTATGATAACAGGACCTATACTGACCTGTAATGCTGCACACACCAGTACATCTATTATCCTCCATTCTTTTTTTTTTTTAATCGAGAATATGATATAAATCGTTATCAATATCCACGTTGCCCTTCTTACACAAATCACAAGATGCACCCAAAACACACACTCAAAAACAACGAGCGAACAAGCAGACAACAACTCGAACTTTCAAGAAAACATGACAAGGCCAAGACGTTATACGCCTTTATAAGTAAAGGCCAGTATTTTTTAGCCTCGATTCAAGACCCTCTTGGCTCATCTATTCATGGAATATTTACCAAAATTCTTTTTAACTATACAATAACGAAATATACGGTATTTATAGGCCTATCAATGATCATTAAAGACTTGTCAGTGCACATCAACAATTAATAAGCATAACTTTCCATAAGTTTACGATTCCACAAAAGGGAGCATCACCTTTCTTAGCTCACTATAAGAAACTATTATTGTTATCTGCAATTTTCATCTTGCACTTTCATCAATGGTGACGGTATTTTTGTAAACTTATCAAAAAACCTGAATAGTATTTTGTTCGTTTGCTTCGATACTAATCTGTGTATTTTTGAAGGTTTTTCATGTTAAAACGTAAAGATAGGCCCTACATAAAATAGTATAATAAGATTATAAACATTGCACTCGCCAATTATTGTGAGACATACAATATTTAAAATTTCGTGTATAAGATCGGCCTAAACAGATTATTGCATTATTTACTCGATTTCCACGTATTCTATGGCTATACATACCATGTGATACATCGTAAGAAGCAACTGAAAAGAAAACAATTATTGGAGACAAGTAATGACTGCCACAAATATCAAGGTGATGCATCCAAGTTCATTCAATATTATTATTTCTTCCATCGGGAGATTAAACCAATTCGTGTGTAATGTACAAACCCCAATTTGGTCTGCATTAACGCAGCCGGGGGGGGGGGGGGGGAGGGTGGTATTATTAGGCATAACAATGTTAATGTAGCATTGGTTGCGGATCCAGGAGGGACGCAGCAGGTGGCGCCCCCTTATTGTTTGTTAAAACAAAATAAATAAAAAGAAAAATGGAGGGGGGGGGGGCGTGCGCCCCCTTTAGTGGTGTTCGTACGTAAAGGCGCCCCCTTTCTATAAGGAATTCCTGGATGTGCCCTTATAATAATGTATAGTGCCTACTTAAATTGTATTGGAGGCGACGCGGGGTTCAATGAAGTTGGAATAGATTTGGGATTAGGTCCTCATTCCCGTTCGTAAAACAACCATATAAGACGTGTATTTGCATCAACATCAGTGATTAAAAAAAAAATAAAAAAAATCAATGCCCACGTAAATTGGATATCCAATGAAGAAGAAAAGGTGAAGTATCAAACCACTGTAAAAGGAGAACTTTGGACGTTAATAAAAATTTCTGTTATGCACCTGCAGCACGTGATAAATATTAATGTTTGTGCTTAACTGTCGCCGTGAACACTATATGTTTAGTGATCATAATGGTAATTTATTGATTGCACCAAGTAGGTCATCTGCATGCAGACTTACGATAGCGAAAATTAACCTCAGAGAATTTGAGGCGACCAATCTATTGGTATTTTTTGTTTTTTTTTGTTTTTTTGTTTTTGTTTTTTTTGCGCGATGATGGGCCTTACAACTTGTTATAGCCCTTTAAATTACCCTTATTATGCAGTGAGATATAGCCTTGGCCTATACTCGACAATGAGCTGTATATCCTTCATGAGGACTATAATGTTATCATATGCCTAATTATTGCTAGGCCCTTCGCTATGGGGGGGGGGGGTTATCATGCATATAAAATTGATAAAAAGGATAGATATAATTTCAGTGAATAATACTGTCACTGATTGTATCGTTCGCAAAAGTACGATTTGACGTTGGCTGGGAATGTTAACGGAAGTGATTTCGTAGTTTATTTGGTTGAGATGGCCATATGGGCTTCTGAGCTCAGTGTGTAGTGAGATAATGAGAAACCTGTCATGAAATAAAGAGTAGGCCTGAGTACTAGAGTATTTAATTCAAGAGGAGTTCAAAGATCATTTTGATGAAAATTGGTTTCGATATAATGGCTGAGATATCTATAATAACAAAGATGTCCTTATAAAAAGGTGTACTCACCATATAAACTGTATAGGCATTCGGACCATTTCATTTTACTTTGTTTTTGGCAGATTATTTAAGAAATTTTTGACTTGAAAGTCACACAAAGACTATGAAAGCGATGATCTTAATACTCATCGAATGCAGGTAATGTCTCAATTTTAAGGTTAATTCGGAATGTCCTTCCTTCCTCTTTTTTCATGTCTGAGCGTTGTCATGTTTTCTTTCATTGTGTCGAATCTAGAGTCAAAGACCTTATAATGAACAATGCAGTTGTCGATCTTATTGATTTGGCTTGGTACGACACTCTAATAACCCATATTGTTGACCTCAAAGGATCCTAGAATCTATAACAGGTCCTTGTGACTTTAGGATCGATTTTTAGTCCTCCAAAACCTGATTCTTTTGCTGCCCAGCAGAGCAACCACGCGTGGTAAAGGCATTCAGGCGTGTGGGCGGAATAGAGGAATGCGTGGGATGATGGGCGCGGCCACGGCCATGGTTTGTTGATGCTGGATTATCTGAAAGCGAAAACTTTCGAAGAGATCAGAGACTCCTGCTACGCACGTGTATGTGTACGTGTGTATGTCTAGTGGCGGCTGGTGTGTGTACGTGTGTGTGTCGACTGTCATACTACAGTACACAGTAGCTAGTGTAGCTGTGTATCCGTAGGCAGGCGTACGCGTGGTGAGCGCATCGTGAAGTTTGCTGCTGCTAAGCCGGGACCGACGGGCCTGTTTTTTCGTGATTTGCATGGAAACTTGCACCACGTAGACTTTAGGTAAGTCAATGTTGTCATTGTTTTAACACTAAGAAAGGGAACAGTAAGTAATGTTTTGTAGCCCTAAACTACTGGTAGTCTGGCCGACCATCCATCGAACTTCGTCGTGTTTATACGGATGGATTAGCCAGCGGAGATTGTGTTGCGAAGCGACCGCGACCGGAATCGGTCTGCCGATTGTAATCTCGCCTTGAATTTGATCGATGCATGAAAACATAAAAAATTATAATGCTTACGCTAGCCATCAAACAACATGTCAAGATTTGCTGATCTCATTGGCATCACTACTTGAATCTCGTGTCTCTCGATCTACACATATAGTCCAGGCTAGGCTCCATAGAAAGTGCACCTAACCTTGTTTTTTAATATATACAATGTTTTTTGATGGTTTCTTGTCAATTCGAGGGTGCTGATTCCAAATCCGATTGATGCCACTCGCGTAACCTTGAGCATTTTCGGCAAAATGCAAAAATCCAAAATGGCCGCCAGAATATGCTAATTTGGCCATTATAATCCCAGTTATGTCAATTTTATGACCAATTATTCCATCAAAGTTTTTTAAAATTTTTGTTCCTTGAGTAATTCTACTCGCACATGCACGAAATTTTTCATTTGAAGAGGTACGTTTACTATTTCAAGCTTATTTTCAATTCAAAATGGCAGCCACTCCTATACTCATGTACTATATGAATGGCAAAAAATATGCATAGAAATAGAAGACGAATTTTCAGTCACATACCTACGCTTTTATCAAGTTTTGCATGTGCAATGCAAATCTGATGAGTGCCACTAGCAAAACAAGCAAACAAACAGAAAATGTATTGTTTTTAGGTTTATTATATTCTTCTTTACACAAAACTTCAAAATGGATCCCACTCATATAGGCACCCTACCCTTGCACAATATAAACGGCAAAGTGTACATGGAAATAAACAAATTTTCTTTTATTTCTGTCACTCAGGTACACTGTTTATCAATTTGTGTGCTGATTATAAATCAGAAGGTTGTTAGTAACAAAATCTGTTTTATTTTTTGATGCAAACATCCAGATTTGCTACGTAAATCTGAATTTTCCCCTAGGAATTTGGAAAAGTCCACCAAACTTGAATTGACGCCAACATCAAAATTGTTTATCAGGAATCATTACATATTATGAACATTTGATACCTACTTGCCTTGAGATGTTCAACATCATAATATTCACTCTGATTTACTGCATTAAAAGGCTCAATCCTAAATGATAACACAAATGAAATTTCCAATTACCTGTCCTGTTCTACATTATCTAAAAGCGATATTATACAAACTTTTCAGTCCCCTCATCCAAGAAGAAACATGAGGCAGGGGAAAGTGGAAAAAAGGGACCACCTCACTTCCTGTGGTCAAATCTTTGAAATGAAAACAATGCCCAAAAGTTTTTCATGTTAACCCAGATGAATTATATATGGTAGATGAATTTTACCACCATCTTTTTTTTTTTCGGAGTGAATGTGTTTGCGTATATGATGTCAAGGGAGAGTCTGAGATCTGTACAGTGCTACCTCATTCTGAAAGCAGTGTTATAACAACTTCACACTGCTTGTCTTTAATCTTCAGCTCTTGCAGATTCAGGATTGCTCTACATGTAGGTAACTAGACCAGCTGTGTTAGGACTCTGAATGATGGCCTCCTTATTGGTGGCTGTAAACTAACTCCACTAGAGCTCTTTGTACATGGTGACATAACATTCACTTCACGTAGGAAGTTTGCAGATGATCTTGACTTTACGTCTCATAGAAAGTCCTTGGATGACATCAGCCGAGTACTGACCCATCTGAAGACAATAGAGGAGTACTTCACCTTCTGGAGACTTTGCCCCAACCTTCATAAGATTATCATCAGACCCATGCCTTCCATCTTACCAACGCCATGTTCAAGGTAGCCCTCTGTGGCAAGCCTTCCAAGCATAGGCTAAGGAAGTCTACCCTCCTTCACTGGCACTCGATCACTCTCCCTCACGCTGGAAGGAAAGGATGGCAAGTGTCACCAGTGCCGTCAACGCATACCCTGACCTTCTAAACACGATAGCATGGGGGCATTTCATGAAGCGTTTTGTCTGACAAATTTGTCTGACAAAGTTGCTCTCAGCCAATCAGATGCAAGAATTTTAGTAGCTTATAACAGTTAATTGTCAAAAAGAAAAGATCTGACCAAACGCTCCATGAAATACCCCCTTGAACGACCTGCCATCAATGCGTCTGAAATCCCACAAGCCTAGATTTCCCTCCCGTAACTTGAAAGCTTTGACCCCAAAACATGTTGGTGCAGATGCTGGTCGGATGTCATCTCTGATACCACCCAAGTTACCTACAACTGTCTCTGGCCTGGCAACAAAGCCATAGGTCTTCAACGGGTGGTGATCAAGCAAGTCTTCATGTCTTCACTCTGCTTCTATGGCAAATAATCGTCCTCTGACCCCTGAGGAAGTGCTGAACATCACCAGATGTGGTTGCAATTAAAGCAATTGCAGGACTAATAATTATATGCATCTGTTGCTTGAGAATTCTGCAAATTTGGGGCTGATGTCGCCTGCTGCCAAACATCCAATTAAAGGGTTCTTTAAAGACAATAAAAATAACAGTTTTAGTTTTAAGACAAGACTGAATGAGATTATGATGTCAAAGTGTATATTATCAACACCTGGGAACTGTGAGAGAACTGAAAGAGGTATCTCACATTGCTCCTTGGTTGATGTTTAATGAACAGTTTGTACGGTATTGCGTTTGGACAGTTTCGTTTATGCTTTCACCAGTTTTTGTTGTTTTGATTCAAGAAGAAAATCAAGTTTGCTCGATAATAAGGCGGTACTTCTAAATTATATCATATCAAAGTGATGGAGGTTATGATCCATTTCCAACTCGCCTCAGAACTCCTCCCTCCCATTTCCTCCCCCAACTCCTTGCTGGAAAAAAATACATTGAAAGGGTTTTTAGTTACGTCTTGAATGCCCGATGTGTTTTTGTCTGCAACCATGTATTTCTGCACTTACTGTGTAGGATTTTTCTGTACTTTGTTGATATGGTTTTATGGGAATGCATATTAGAAGCTTTGCTTTCTAGCTTCCCCTCCATTTTCAACATTATTTGATAAATACCATGCATCTAGGCTTCTTAATATATTGTGTTTGTATAACATTTTTATATTGGACCTCCATGAAAAATATGGTATATTGATTTCTTGCGAGACGTTTAGTGAACTTATAGTTGTTGTTGAGACAAAATGAAATATATAAGAAATTGTGTTAAACATCGTAAGGTTTATGAATATTAAATGCTCAAATATACATGTAGGCCCTCTATATTGTAAGTGACACCCAACATATTTGTATTACATATGCAACACTTCATGACAGCGTAGGTACGAGACTGGAAATACAGTAATTTGTTCTATATTTCTATGCATATGTTTTGCCATTCATATAGTACATGAGCATAGGAATGGCGGCCATTTTGAATAAAAAAAAAAGAGCTTTAAATACTAAATGAACCTATATGAAATGAAAATTCTCTTGCGAATGGAGATGGCGTAACTCTAGGAACAGAAATGTGCAAAGTTTGATGGAATAATTTATCATATAATGCACATTATTGTGTTTATCACGGCCGAATTAGCATATCAGGCGGCCATTTTGAATTTTTGCATTTTGCCGAAAATGCTCAAGGTTACGCGAGTGGCATCAACCGGATTTGGAATCAGCACCCTCGAATTGACAAGAAATCATCAAAAAACATTGTATATATCAAAAAACAAGGTTGGGTGCCCTCTAGCCTGGACTAATACAGCTACAGTACAGTAGGCCCTAGATTCTATATGTTGCTGGTGGAGCTGGAGTTGATAAAATCTGCCTAAAATAGTGCTAGTTTGGTGGCCTCTTCTTGTTCGTTGATCAATCAATTACCATACCAATCGGGTCGAGATTCATGACCACACACTCAACACACAGATAACCAGTGATAACCATGATTCATGCCATCATGACATGATAGAACCACGAGAGGCCACCAACCAATATAGAGAGGCTATATTTTGCAATCACTCAATTTTCCCCATGCAATAACGATAATATTGCAAATCATAAGTTACTGAAAGGACAATTTCACCTTCATGAGAATCATATAGGCCAAGGCCTATACGATAAACCAAGTCACTTGTTCTTTTTATATAGCATATTATGTGAGAAAAGTGAAAATATATGTTGAATTTTCTTTGTGTTCTCTTTATATTGTTGTACACATGTGACATCACTTGCTGTAAAGTGTAGTCTTCTCATCCAGCAGTGACTGAGCAGAAACTTCATAACTTTTTTTGAATGGGTTGTCCAATTTTCCTATTTAGAAAACTCTCACTGATGTGTTACTATTTGCTGCATTCACTCAATTCTAAAATGCATCAATCTTTTCCTCTCACACGGACTTTGTAATGATCACAATGATTTCAATTTAATAGGGGCCTAAATGTTGGGGACAACTGTAACAGCTATTAAATGCCTAGAACCGACTTATTATGTGTTTATTTGTTTGAGGTTTAAAGGGGATAGCTAGTATCTGATCAGTGAGAATCAGTGGGAATGCTAGGGGATGATTGTTCAATCCCTGTGTGATTCATTTAAGAATACATATGTGTGAAAATTGTTTGCTTCGAAGAGAGCTCATATTCAAGTACAATGTGCAGTTTAATGTTTCCAGGTTTAGATAGCGTGCCTGTACAGTGACGGGGCATTAAACTGCACATTGCTTGACCGTTCTGAAGCAAATGATTTTCACACAACAACAGTTATATAATGTGCTCTTAAATGAATCCCACAAGAATTGGAACAATCATCCCCCAGCATCCCTACTGATCCCCACTGATCAGTTACTATGCCATCCCCTTTAACTGTTTTCACCTCTTGTCAGGTTTGAACATTAATGTACCCTATTATTCTTTTTTTGAAGCGCCATGAGCACCAAAAGGTGGACCTGTGCTCTGCACAAGTAGAACCTCTAGCCACTATTATAAGGAGCCTATTATTATTATTATTATTATTATTATTATTACTATTATTGATTAATTGGTAATCTTGATACGCACAGTGTATTGCTGAGCACACTGAATAACCCCCCCCTTTTTTTTTACCTGCATTAACTTTGGTAAACTGTAACTTCCCAAGTATACTCGGGCAAGGGTCTATGGGAAATATGTGCTGTAGTATGAAATCAGCCCTTCTTCAACGGGTTAATCAGCATTCAGTAACTCTTTAATGGGATGGTACAGTATTTGTGGAGATGAGAATTGGGCTTTTAGATTTTTGTGAGATAGGGCCTACCAAGACAACACTTCAGAAATACAATGTAGTACATAGCATACCATATACAAGAGGAATTCAAAGTTTATTTGATGATAATTGGCTTTGGAATGACTGAAACATCCAAAAACAAAGTAAAACAAAAGAATCATAATAAAAGTTGGGTCCCACACTTTATTAGAATTGCTCTGTTTTTGAATATCTCAGCCATTTCAAAACCAATTATCATCAAATAAACATTGAATTCCTCATGGAATTACACCTTTGTACATGCTTTTATATGTATTTCATAAAAGGTTTCTCATTATCTTACCGAGAAATGTTAGAAACCTGAAATTAGGTTTCAGAACCAAAACTACATACAGCTGTATGTATACGATCCCTTTAAAACTTACAATAGGGGTATATAGGGGAATGCCCACTCATGTGTATCATGGTGCTGTAATGGTGCCTTCAATCCAATATGATCGAGGGCCATAGTGACACAATAGGGATTAAGGGTGTTAGGTAATCTCTTTCCATTATAAACAATACGTATCCAGCTATCAGTTCCTGTCAGTGAAGAAATCACTCTCTGATATCAAGTAGACGCATTCACACACCTACCAATAGTCATTTAAGTATTGGGGTCAGAATTTTCAGAAACCCATTTGTTGTGTGCGTATGTGTAGGCTACCTACGTAGATGTGTTTGGACATATTAATCAGTGGCGGATCCAGGGGGGGGGGGGGCGCAACGGTGCTCGTCCCCCCCCCCCTTATTTTTTGTTAAAAACAAAAGAAATAAAAAGAACAAAAAATGAAATGAAACCTGGAAGTGGCACCAGAAATATTAGTTGCACCCCCCATTACAGAAAACTTGGATCCGCCCCTGATAATTAATCACATGTGACCATTTTTTGAGATTCAGATTGCGATCCATGCACCAATAAAAGTGAATTGTTTCTGATCGATATAGTCATGCTTTTTTCTGAATAGGTGTGAATATTTGCAGAGCGCACAGTTTGCATGAATGCTGTGCAAAATTGCACTGTAATACATGCTGTTTTTTATACATCTCATGCGAGTGTACCGCATGGAACAGTACGTCGGTTCAAAGTTGGAAGTCAAACTTCAGGACTCACCCAACCACAGTTTGGCCTTGCTTGAACTGTGCGGTTTGAGCTGCGATTTTTCTCTCAAAACGAAACCAGTGCGAAGTATCAGGATTGTTTTCTTGCCTGTGCCAGCTGCAAACCAGGACACAAATTAGCGTGATTTGAAATGTGATTCGACATGTCACACTTTTTCAGTGTCCAAGTGGGCCTACTATGGGTGAACGAAAGACATCTAAAGGGTTTATGCCTACCTGTAAGTTTGAGTATTGTGTACATGTAAATCACTTATTATTAAGGTGTTACATCTTGTTGATTTCACTCAGGAAATCCAGGTGACAGGAGGCACAAGACTTTACAGACATTCTGTCTGTAGGCTCAATGGGAGTCTGGTAGTGGAGACTAGCGTCCACAGGTTCATGAACAGACTGCTGTATAGGGAACAATTTTTCAAGCAAGATGTGGACGATCAAACTCCTCAGATTCAATCAGGTAAGAAGTACTGGTGACCATTCTAATAAATTTGCAACTGTTGTAAATTGGTGTGATTGTGGTTACCATTGCAATGACATTAATGCTCTCAACTGATTGATTCTGCAGACCTCCCTACCATCAGAGACTCCAACTCTCCCGCTTTTGACGGGAGATCTCCCGCCGAAAGCCCATTTTTGCAAAATCTCCTGTTCTCCCGCTTGAGATTTAATTTCTCCCGCTTGAAATGATTTCTTACTTAGTGTCATCTTACAGTATGTTGAAAACTTAGCCTTAGATGGCACAAGATACATCTAGAACCCCTTGAGCTGAACCCCAGCCACAAGGAACTTCATGCTTCATGCACATACAGGTAAAGTTGGAGTCTCCCGTTTGGTAAGGGTTTCAGGTGGGAGAATCTCCAGATCAGAAGGTGCTCGGGGTTGGAGTCTCTGTACCATTCTGAACTTTGAAGAAAGAAACTGAATTTTTTACCATTCCCAGCTATTGTTGTAATAGGAGTTTCCTAGTTTTCTTGATAATTCTACTACACACTTATATGGGAACTGCTTTTTATGCCTCCGCCAACGAAGTGGCCGGAGGCATTATGTTTTCGGGTCGTCCGTCCGTCCGTACGTCTGTACGTCCATCCCGTTTTGTTTTTGTCGATATCTCAAGAACCGTGAGGTGGTTTTGCATCAAACTTGGTATGAGGGTATATCCTGGGGGGATAATACTTCGTTTGGATTTTAGAGTCACAGGGTCAAAGGTGAAAGGTCACAGGTTGTTTTGTGAAAAAAAAAGTTGAAATTTCATGTTTTTTCTCCATATCTCGCAAATAGTTCAAGGTATATTTGATGCATATACCGATGGGCAGTGAGTATCTAGGGAAGTTGGGGGTCATGGGTCAAAGGTCAAGGGGTCAAAGGTCAAGGTCAACTCCTCAAAATATCACTGTTTTCCTTATATTTATGCAATGCCTGAAGGATTTTTTTTTTTTTCAACTTGATGTATGTATAACCCAATATATATTCTGTGGGAAGTTTCTTGCCAAAAGGTCAAAGGTCAAGTGAAAGTGCTAAATTGCACTTCTTCCTCCATATCTCAAAAGTAACTCAAGGTGTTATCATGAAACTTACATATTTATGCATGTTCTACCTAACAGTGATTCTCTTTGGAACTGTGAGATCAAAGGTCAAAGGCCAGGTTTAGATAATACTATTTTACCATTTGATACTGAAATTATACTTTTTCTCAATACCTTGAAAATTACTCAATGCATAAACTTATAAAAGGGTCAAAAGTCAAGTAGAAATCATCAGTTCCCCCAAATACCTGCACTCTGATGTTTTTAATTCATCCAATTAAACCTAGTTCTAGGAAAGGGAACATTCAGCACATTTGTGGCAAACCTGTCATTTCAATATTTTGCCAATTGTGTGAAACTTTCATCACACATTGTCAAGACATTGTACTATAGACCTATTACTAGTCTTAGGAGAACCATGCATTATGGCGGAGGCATACACCAGTCGCCTTAGCGACATTTATAGTTCTTTCCTACTTCTGAGCCAAATCATGAATCCATGTTTTTATTTCGGAAAGATTTGGGGAGTGGACTGTCCTAAAGGCTGCCTTAGCAACTGCAGTATTTGCAACTTGCTGTCACTTTGTGAAACAAATCCCCAATGAGTACCCTCCATACTCACTAGATCTCATAATTCCCTCTCTATTTTACTGTAAATCTGTAATACAATGCCCACACGCATAGCTGTTGCTGTACACAGAGCCCTACCCCATAGCAATCAAAAGGCAGAAAACTGAGCAGAAATGGAGGGCAAACTACACAGCTTGGTGATGATTTTATGTCAGTTACATTGTACTTGCACCTCTCTGAAAGTACACGGTATCACCATCATTCTAAATGAATCCAGAATATTCATATATAATGCATTTTCTCCATACAACTTGTTCAAAAAAGCATTCATTTATGCCACATATACTGTAATGATAAGAATTCATTTTGCCTTTGATACAGAAATGCATCTGAAATCTTTCACAGAGTGATTTCTCATCTGAAGGCTCCAAACCTAAAACATTGATTCCAATGCTGAAGATGATCCAAGTCCTAATTATACTGGCTTGGATGCAGGTACAAATCCATATCACTATGTTAAAGAATTTGGTGTGCTGTTTACATGTACAGGTACATATTTTGTACCGTCCTTATAGAAATGTACTGTACAACATCTTGGGGGCAACAAATTGATATTTACACCACAATTTCAGAAGCATCAGCAAAAAAAAAAAAAAAAAAATATTAGTTTGAGCATTGAAAAAAAAAAACAAAACAAAACAAAACAGAGCAAAGAGGAATAGCCCACTAATACCCGATGGTGTTGAATCATAAATCTTGGTGTCCAGGTTCCATCAGACTTCCGCGAGCCGTTCATCATCTCTGGCTACCGCTCCTGCCGCAGCAGCATCGCCACGTGCCTCCTGAGCGCCGTCCAGTGGACCAACGAGACCATCAACTTCTGGACCCACTTCCTCTCCTTCGCCGCCTTCGCCTGGATGACCTGGGGTCACGTCCGCGACCCGCACGACCTTGCCGACCAGTTCACGTGGCCGTTCATCGCCTTCCTCGCCTCCTCCTGCCTGTATCTGGTGGCCAGCGCCACGGCGCACCTCTTCAATTGTCTTTCGGAGACGGCACGGCACGTCTGCTTCTTCTTTGACTATGGTGCCATTGGACTCTACAGCTTGGGGTGCTCAATAGGTGAGAGAAAGAGAGCCTTGAAATATTATATGTTAATAATTCATGCTATACAGTCTAGACTGTTTTATCTTTCTTTTTCTAGTGTTAAACAACAACAAAAAACTGCACAAAGAACAGCACACCGAACCAGAAGACATGCACTCACGCAAAGTATAAAGATTGTAATGATGATCTACATCTACATACTGTATAAGCTGTTATTTTCGCGAGGATTTGATTTTCGCAAATTTCGCGAATCACAGGTGGATCGCGAATTTAACAATACATCACGCAAAAACTACTCCATGCACTGTGTTAATAGAGCATTAACATAAGCGTTGCGTCGATTCGCGAAAATGACATCTCACGAAAATGTCTGTGATCTCTTCATTCGCGAAAATATCTGTACGCGAAAATAACAGCGTATACAGTACCATACATGTATGTGTATTAAGTAAAGAGTGCCTGAACAACAGGGCATTCAAAGTCTGAATGCCTGAGGCCTGAAAAAGTAAAGCCTCATAAAACCAAACAAATTTGAAAAAGGCAAAGCAATTTGAATTATTCAGTTGTTCACATACAATGTTCATAAATTCATACTAGTACCTTTCAACTAATGTCATGTAGCAAGAATGTATTTTACTGGACCGGTGCAATGATCAAAATGAATATGAAATGTGTATTCTGATTGTGAAGTTTTTTAAACCAAGCAATGAGAGCATACAAAACACGCAAACAAACAAACTATTTGCTTTGTCTTAATGAACTGATTTATTGTTGGTATTAATTCTTTTTTTTTAGTGTCTATGTGTGAGAAATTAGGAACCAACCACACAAGCACACAATTAAAACTATAGCATGTATCTTGCTGAACATGCAGATAATGCAATGTAGTTTTGTTTAATAGGAAGATTGGGGCAAGTTATACAAATTTCTTGTGAATTCACCTTGAAATCTGAGTGTTATACAGTACTCTGCTGGACAATAGCCCATTGAAAGGTTTGTTTTTGTTGTGTGTATGAGTGTGTTTCTTTTTTGTGTGTGTGCATCTATGTGTGTGTGCATGTGTTACTTGTAAATCCTTGATTTCCTGTTTATTTATAAACTGAATAAGAATCTATATATTTTATAATGACCTACATTTTTGTTTGTTTTTTTAATGTTTGTAGATGGACAGCAATCTGGCTTTATAATTCTAGTGCTCAATAAATTTGTGACCTTTTCTGTCCACACGTCATTGCACACTCTGAATGGCATTTGTACCTTAAACAAACGTGTACATGTACCCATAGTGCTATATTATGGCTTTATGGGTCCGTAACGGCAGCTGCTATTAAACGTCACATCCCACATATTGTCATGTGGGCACCATCCATGCCAAGTTTGCAGCCTGGGTGTAACACTGCATTGAACATGTGTATCCCTGTGATCTGTGTAGGATCCTATGAATAGGTGGGGATCTGGCAGTGCGTATTCAAGTCGATTTTGCTGTCATTGTCTGCGGGTGGTTAGGTCAAGTTCACTGCTGCCATAACTTGTCGCCTTATTCTATTATTGCGTTGGGCAGAGTTTCAAGAAATCATTCTTTGTTGTTCCCATGTATACAGACTGTACAGTAGGCTGGTTCTCTTCAAATAGAATGAGAGTGCATTCTCTTTGAATAGGGGTCCCATCGCAAATCTATGACATACAACATATATTATGTACTACCAGTAACAATATCAAGTCTGCATTCTAAAAGCGTGAGATATATCCCCTTTGATTCGTATGCTGTTGCAGTTTATATCCAGAAAGAGATTTGAATTCTGTTTCTGTGTTCTGATGTAGAATTTCTTATTTTTGTTTGTCCAGAAAGTTACATTGTCTTACAATTTTAATAGACTTTGTTTATCAAGACTTTATTGATATTACCAAAGAAGAAAAAGAGGATGAAGAAGAGGAGGAGTAGGAGAGGAGAATGCATAAAGCACTCTTTTCAAATTTCTCGGAACACATATTTGACTATGAAGGTCAACAAAAATTGTGAAGGTAAAATGTATATTCATGTCTTGATGGAGAGTTTCCCAGAAATTTATCACAGATTCACTCTTCTGAACTCGGCCATGGAATGTGATTAATGATATTGTAATTTTGTAATTCTTCCTCATGGACCTCAATCATAGTGGATACTCTGGTTAAATGCAGACATGCTCACAATATGATGCGATTGTAGCATGATCGAAGCATGACATCCCTTGTGGCTGGGGTCCGGGTTTTAAAGGGATCGTATAGTTTTGGTCGAGACGTACAGGTGCAGGTTTCTAACATTTTTTGTTGAGATAATGAGAAACCTCTCATGAAATATGAAAGACCATGTAATTCCAAGAGGAATTCAATGTTTACTTGATGAAAATTGGTTTTGAAATGGCTGAGATACATTGTATCCGATCCTAATGAAAGGTGGGACCAACCTTTTATTGCTATCGCTTTGTTTTACTTTGTTTTTTTAATGTCTCGGCCATTCCAAAACCAATTTTCATCATGATATCATCAGTGATTCATCAGTTGGTATCTTGCAAAAAGTTCAAAGCCCAATCCTCATCTCCACCAATACTATACCATCCCTTTACTAAAGCTCCAGGATTTTAGATACTCTCTGGTGCTATCTTATAAGCCTTGATTTTGAATATATGTACATTGTATTTTACATAACTAAAGTTGGGCAAGAGAAAGCTAATATTTCAAACCAGAGAGATACTAACTAGAGCGGGAGAGCAGGAGACCCTGCAAAATTAATAGCCTCAAAACAGGAGAGTTGGAGTTTCTGGATGTAAAGTGTGCGAAAAAGATGTCATGCTCATACATGTATTAGGACAAAAATTGATTCAGAGTGTGTTTGTAGAAATACATTCTCAGTACTAGTAGAATATTGATAGCCTCAAAACAGGAGAGTTGGAGTTTCTGGATATAATGTGCACGAAAACAATGTCATGTTCATATTAGGACAAAAATTGACTTAGAGTGCCATGTTAGTAAGTGCATACATTCTCAGTACTACTAATGTCTTGGTCAGCTTGCATTAATAGTCCTGTCGCTTTTTCTTCTTGTCCCCACAGCCTACAATGCCTATGTCTTTCCCCCTGACCTTGCCTCCACTGCCCTGCACCGTGTCTACCTACCGGTGGCGGTCTTCAACGGCATGCTGTGTACCTTCCTGGCCAATTATAGCCGCCTTGTGCAGTGGGAACCTATCCGCAACTCGGGCCGACTCCTGGCCTTTTTGGTGCCGTATGTATGGTGCAGGTCAGTCAGTTAACGTTTTGACCGGTGATGATGATGATAATGAAATTAACATGATATTCAATACATTGTAGTAATAAAACTTGATATTTTTTATTTTGGAGTTTTGGTGTTTTTTCAACCAGTGTCAAGCAGTGTGTATGAGATACTTCGCGATGAAACCATTGGAAATTTTATGAGAGATAATAGATTCCATAGTAGTAGCGAAACCAAAATTTTCATCTTGTTCTCTAACTGTTTAATCTAGCTGTGTCTCCAATTTTAGCAGCCCTTGACAGTTTGATACCAATACTTTATTTCTAAAATTTCAGTGCATAACTTCCTCAAGCTTTAAGAATTTACTTTCTGTCGTTCTTCTTCCACAACAAACTCCCAAAGGTGATTCTTCTCGTTTTGATGTACCGTAAATATGGTATATCATGATTGTATGCAGTTTTATCTGAAGGGTATGAAATCAGAGGAGTTTGGTATGATGTCTTTTTATGCCTCCGCCACGAAGTGGTGCCGGAGGCATTATGTTTTCGGGTTGTCCGTCCGTCCGTACGGACGTACTACGTCCGCTTTCGTTTACGCGATAACTTGAGTAATATTGACTGGAATTTTACCAAACTTGGTCCAAGTATAAACTATGATGGGGCAATTATTTGATTAGATTTTGGGTGAAATCGGCCAAAGGTCAAAGGTCAAAGGTCCAGGTCAAATCATGAAATTGTATCCGTTTACGTGATAACTCAAGACTGGATCAAGCAAATTTCGCCAAACTCTGTCAGAGGATGATGTATGATGGGGCAATTACTTGATTAGTTTAGTGAAATCGGACAGAGGTCAAAGGTCAAAGATCAAGGTCAAATCCTAAAATTTATCTCTTTATGTGATAACTCAAAACTGGATGAAGCAGCTTTCACCAAACTTGGTCCAAGGATGATGTATGATGGGACAATTAGTTGAGTAGGTTTTAGGGACATTGGCAAGAGGTCAAAGGTCAAAAGGTCAAGGTCAAACGCTAAAAATGTTGCTATTTCCCCCATATCTATGCAATGCCCAAAGGTATTTTCTTGAAACTTAGTGTAGACATGTACTACTGCATAAAGATTCTCCAGAGAGTTTCATGTCATAAGGTCAAAGGTCAAAAGGTCAAAGGTTAGGTGAAAATGTTGCAATATCACTTTTCTCGCAAATGGTTCAATGTATCTTCATGGAACTTGGTACATACGCATGTACTGACTGGCAGGGATTATCTAGGGAGTTTAGGGGTCATGGGTCAGTAGTCAGGGGGTCAAAGGTCAGGGTCAATCCTCAAAATTTTACTATTTCCCTCATATACTAGTATATGCAATGCTTGCATTATTAGTTTAAAAACTTAATATATACATGCATTACCTAATGGAGATCCTCTGGGAAATTTCCAGCCAGAAGGTCAAAGGTCAAAGGTTAAGGGTCAAAGGCCAGGTTTTAATGCCCCCCGAATAATCTATTTTGTACTGTAATTACACTCTTCATACCTTGGAAAGTACTCAATGCATAAACTTATAAAAGGGTCCGTCAGAAGTCAAGTAAAAATTCTCAATTCCCTAAATATGTGTACCTGCACTCTTAGACAATCATAGCAAACCCAGTTCAAGGAAAGTGAACATTCAAGATATTTCTGACAAACCTGTCATTTCAATATTTTGCCAGTTATGTGAAACTGTCATCACACATTGTGAAGACATTGTACTATACACCTATTTGGAGAATCATGCATTATGGCGGAGGCATCAGTCGCCATAGCGACATTTCTAGTTAAAGCTTGCAATGCCAAAACACTAGTTGATGGTGAATTTTTCCCTACAGTGAAAGTTTTGGGCAAAATGATAATACAGGAAAACCCCATTGCATTGTAACGAGGCTGCCTGCTGTAAACGTGCTGGAAAAGATGCCAGCCATACAGTAATGGAAAATCGTGACCACCATATGCACTATAAAGCACGAACTTGTTTTAAAGACGCCCATTTATATAATGGGTTTCCCTGTACTATGTTTTGTGTGAAACTGTAGACCTAAACATTTAATTTCGAACGGCGCTTTCTTTCAGCATTCCTCTCCTGTGTCGCGTCATCTTGTGCGACAGCACCGACTGCAACTCAGACGCCCAGCTCTACCACGTCCGCCAGTTTCTCTGCGCCCTCACCACCGCTCTTTTCTACGCAACACGCTTCCCCGAGGTGCTAGCGCCGGGCACCTTTGACATTTTCGGCCACAGCCACCAGTTCTTCCACATAGGGGGCGTCCTTTCGACGTACTCCCAATACCTGGCCCTCTCCAGCGACATGGTGACGAGGCGGGAGTACATCCTGGATGCGGTTGGCATGCCAACGTTCCTCAGCACGGCTGGTGCATTTGCAATTGTCCTCGTTGGGAACCTGTTGATCATCTGGGCCTTTTTTTGGCACGTGTCCAAGCCGGGTGTCCTGGCGCGCCTCAGGCAGCAAGGGGGCAGAGGGCGCCCCCACTGGCAGGATGGTTGCGGATGCAGGTGTGACTGATTCAGATCCAGGGAAAGTTTGGTTTCTTTACTGAAATATTGTATGTGTTTCATGTGATGCACACTTTCATTCTAACTCCTGACTGATACTGTGCTTCTGTGTCCAAGAGAGTTAGATATCTGTAGTAAAGCCATCCTGTTTTTGTGAAAGATATCTCGTGTGTATGCCTACTCCAAGAGTTTCATCACAAAACGGGTTCACTCCATTCTTGTTGATCTGAAATAATTCTGCGATTAAAATTGATAACAAAGAAAAATGTGAGAAAATATGGGACTTTTAATCGTAATTTCAAAAATATTTCTTGTTATGTATTCCCCCAAATGAGGTATCAGTGGAAATGTTTTACTTTGCTGTAGCTGATGGTGGACTTACTTCAATCTAAAAAAAAAGAAAAAAAAAGTGGGGCTTAACCTGCTTTGTGAATGAACTCTTCATTTCTGTAGCATCTTAGGTAGATAGGCAATGTATTCGTGCAATTGTTTGCACACAGATTTAAACAGTTTGACTATAGCAGTTCCTTCTTGGTGATTCTCTAGAGCTTGTTGTGATAGCAAATTAGGAGAAGGCTATCAAGCAGAAGGAAAGAAAATATGAGGTCATCTTATGATCATGACATGAATTTTATCCAGTCCTGTTTGTCTATATTTTTCATACCAAATCTGAAAATGGATTTGTTTTTTGCATCTAGATGCTGCTGGCAATTGTCAACATCAGGACAAATTTTTTTGGCCAGTACAGAACCATTGTGCCTGCAAAGATGAAAATATTTTTGGCAGTTGAGTATTACTACAGGGTATCTTTTATGGTGACAGAACCAAATGCACACATACCAAGAGAGCTTCTCCATTTTGTATAACATTATTGTACATACTGCTATTCAAAACTCTATTTATGTATTTTATGCGTAGCCTCGATCTTTCAAAAATTCAACATGCAATACAACAAAGATGTTAGCTATACAGTCAAAATGAACTTGTAAATTAGATTTGAAATAGAGCAGCAGTTGTAATCACGTGTCAGGGGTCTGTGACGTGGTTTGTCTACAAAGATTTTAAGTATTTATCAAGATATCTGTGTATCATTTAAGAGATTACTGATGTAAATCTTTCATACTACATTTGTTATTTTATGGGGGGGGGGGGGGGGCTTATGTTCCCATATTCATTTAAGAACAAGAGGGGGGAAAAGAGAGTGGTCTAGGTACAATATGTAGGCAATGTCTGGGATACCTAATCCCAAACTTTGTTGTTGAATACCAGTATAAACAATCCCAGTTTATTCCAGTTTGAACACATGTATGTATGTACATACAGTGTATGTGTTAATACTTTAAATGATTAAATTTTCCCCTTCCAATATTGGGTATATAGTTTAAATTGTACACGTTCACAACATAAACAGTTTTAACGGAATGTAAACATGTCTTCTAACCTATGGTAACACAAACTGTTGCCAACTCAATCAAAAAATATTTTGAAAGCATAAGATATAATGTGGTTGTTTAGTGACAGATATTTGATACTGCAATAGTGATACAAAAATGGAATATTACTGGAAATGCATAATTTCAACATCTCAGGGGTGTATTTCTTGATGCAGGGGCTGACGTATTATTCTTTGGACGTGGAGATGTAGACTGAAATAAGCTGATCTTGTCAGACGACTTCCACAATGTAATACTAGGAATTAGTTTTGGATGTCAGGATAGGATATTGATGTGTCCCTGTCGATTTCCACATTTTATATCTTGTCTGTAATATTATAGGTAGCTTTTTTATACAAAGGAAAAAGTGAAAAGACATAGCAGATTAGAGCCAGTAGTAATACAGTGTAAATTCATTGTTTATACACTATTCCAAACATAACCTTGACACATTTATATGCCTTTTTTTTTCCCGCGGTGAAAAGCTGAACAGTACTTTGATAAATGGCTGCTTGTGAGGTTGTAGAATTTGCTTTCTGAGCACTGCTCCAGTATGTTGTTTATGTTAAAATGCACAAGAACTATCGCAAGTCTGCATATTGTTTACTCTATCGGTTTTCTTGCATTAGCAATTAAGTGACATTGATTTCTGAGATTTTAAATGTCTAAGTACTCCTATTGGCATTTGTGTGTATAAAAGTAAAATATAATGTGAGCTAGCTATACCCTCAGCAGTAAAGTTGACACTCATGTGCGTATTGTTGGGTGACACACTTAACTTGTGCGACTTGGAAAAAAGGAAATCCCCAATACAAACTAGAACACAACTGTAAGTCATGACATCAAATAACTCGATCTCTTTCAGAACCACACTCATATATGCAAAAGAATCTGGTATGTGGTGCAAGGCAAACCAGTGGCACAAGGCAAACCAATGGGGCTGAAATTCCTTTTTCTTATAGTCCCAAAGAATTCCACTGGTTTGCCACAATTGACACTATGCTAATGTATCAAACTAACAGGGAAGAACAATGCCAGGTTTGTTCAGGGACATTTTTTTTTTCTCCCGCAGTAACTAATATTGCTTTTTGTATTTCCTGATGATTTTGATCACATTAATAGTACTCCTGATAGATTTTAGTGATATGAAAAGTTTTTTGCTGCTAATACATAAAACACACAGTGGAGTCACAGGATATCACACCATCCGCCGTATTCTACTAAGGCTCCTATTACCCAGCATTTGTACAGTTTACAAGAAATAGTGGAATTTCAGGGAATGTTTTTGTTTTCTGTGCACATGGCTGCATGACTCTCTGCAAAATGGAGAGAAAATAACAAGAGAACATTAAGTTGCATTCATGAAGCGCAGAACCACTGTGCCTTTGTGATTTTAATGTTGATGTCGAGCGTATGCATGATTTAGATCTCATAAGCATGGAAGCATGCATAGTTCTAGATTGCCTTTATGGAATGAAATAACCGCTACATAGTGCCATTATTTTGTATTTACTCCATTTTCACTGAAGATTGGTCAATGTTTTATGCTTTATGTTGGGAAATGTGGGAACCTTGTGCCTGTGCTCACAGCTCACTGTTCTGTCTGTGGAGAGGAACTTCACATTGTCCAATAATGGTTTGGTGTTAGGTTGATCCACTTATTATTGAGAAATTGATGAGTCAAAAGTACAGTTTGTGATGGATTTGTACCGCATCATCAAGTTGTGACAGTTATGATTTGAGCTTTAAGGGTTAATATAACCCAAATCATGAGGGAAAACAAAGATTGATTAAAAGCTAAAATCCTGTAAACAGGATACCGGTAATCCATAAATGCACAGGCTGGATATGAACCTTACTTTAAGAGAAAACAAGTTAACACAGAAGAACATAGATATACTGTGCATAATATTCCAGAGTGAGTTATGACATGCAGAAATTTGTCATCTGCCAAGCAGATGGGCCTTTAGGCCTGTGCGCTCAAAAAAAAAAAAAAAAAAAAAAAAAATCATAATTATCAATGATGTTACATCTTATGAGAGAGGTTACAAAACTCTTCAGGTTTGTTACAAACCAAAATTCAGTTTTCAGGGTCAAATTTCATGCTACGCCCCTTCTACCGAGTAGGTGACAAATATTGTTCAGCTCACATCACATGTTAATAAAGCTGTCATTTTCTTGATGATATGCAGTATTCATGTTCTATTCTGAAGAGGTGATATTTTGTGGTAAATGCACTGACTTTTTTTTCCTCAAGAGGTGCCTAAGTGTGTTACATGTTGTAGGGTTGAGATGGTCATTAACTTGTTGAGGACGAGTCCCGAGTGTCCTCGGGCAAGTGTCTGTGGGAAGTTAATGCGTGTTGTAGCCAAATCAGTCCGTCCTCAACGGGTTAATTTACATTTTCTGTGTCAAGAATTTAGACAATGTGTAGAGTGTTTAAATCTGGTTTTCAGTGCTAGTCAGCATCCAACGCATACAAAGGGTTGATGTGTACAAGTGCCTACAGTGTAGATCACACCTTACAGTAGTGATACATCTTTAGTGTATGTGTGTTAGAGAAAAAGAGAATTGATAAGTCCTATAGGAGAGATTCAATATACCGTAGGTATATTTTATGCTATGCAAAGAAAATGCAGATTGCAGTGAATAGAGTGCACTCTTGTAAACGTATAGATTATGTTTGATATTGATCAATGTGTGGTATCGATTGTTCAGATTCCATCCATAATGAAGTGAAATGAGTGAATACCAGACTGATTGTAACAGTAGAACTCAGGTTGTGATAGTGCATCCAAAGATGTGGGTTTGTACGTTATTTACAAAGATGGCACTCAAAATGTTTGATGTAAATTTTTAAAGATGGCTCACCAGACTGTGAAGGGGTAGGGTTGCACTTGCTGTGGTAAAAATTCGGCTTTCATCATATAAACTGAATTGTTGATGGCAGTTGATTGAACAATAACTGCAGTTACCATGGCAACAGGGAAAGGGCTTGATGTGATTGGCTATAGCCTCTCTGTTGCCATGGTATTTGTAGCCAGTGTACATCACAGAGGCAATGCGTATATGAAATGGTGCCAGACAAAAGGGAATAGAAAAAAAAAAATCAATTCAACAAGTATATGAAAATGTGAATTATATTTTGATAAGAGTGTTCATAATGTATTGTTGGAAATGTCAAGCAACAACCAGTGAACTACCTGGAAGATTTTTTTACAGCTTTTTGATGGCTTCCTCAGTAGAGTAGGAAATGAGACGTTTGTGTCAAGCTGGGATTCATATTTCATGTGGGTAGGTTTATTTTGTTATTACTGTACTATCACACATATTTTTTTAGTATGGGTATCAGCTTCTTCTATTTGTGCAAATAGCTTCAATTTGTATATTTCACTCAGAGCATTGCATTGGCCATTGAAAATGTTCCTGATCATCAAATTTACAGGGTATGTTGGGTGGATCGGGGGACAATAGTTCTGATATTTTATATTTTCTATGTATGAAATTACAAGTGCCATGTATAAGATGATGTATAATATATTTTTTATGTTGTGGCGCAGACCAAGCTGTGTATGACATCCTTGTATTCTGGCTGCCTGCATCTATAAAGTACTAAATTGGACCATATTGTCATTTTACATAACTAAACCTTCTTCCTTCCACTAGACAGGAAATGTGATATTTGCCCAAATGTGATGTTGCAAAATGTTGTGCCAATACATATTGATACATATTCTGACTTCCATGTTGTGAAAGAAATTTGACAAGAATATACATGTTGACCAGATTTGCAAATTCAAACATACATGTGATACATGATTACTGTAAATGTTACATTTCTACATTTATTCCCAAGTTTTGGCTATTAATGATAGTAAATTAATTCCACCTGCAATAAATTAGAGGATCTTGTTTGTATGCCATTACGGGAATCCTCGGGCACAGTTGGTTGGTTTATGGATGGTTACAAATGACAAAGTGTTGCTCATGGTCAGGACCTTGTATTTTTAGATATCAATTTATACAAAGGTCCTATACCAGAGCGCTAGAGATGCAATCCCTCATATAGAGACACGTGATATGAAATTTGGAGCAATTGTTGTGAAAGGGGGACAACACATAAAAGAGTATTTTGCTTTACATCGGATTGGCTGCTTTCTGATCACATTACATGTACATTCGCTTGAAGAAAAAAAAAAGAGAAAGAAATATGATTGTACGCTTCGGTATGCAGCGTGCAAAATGCCATCCGTTCACTTTTTGGATTTCACAAGATGTAGTCAATAACTGCTCCCTTTATTTCTGATCCTATAAATAGGCTCTTCATGAAGTTCGGCTTCTCGTTTTCCTTGCCCTGAGAAATATTCAGGCGTTTTGTATAAAACAAATAGTGAATGGTTTGGGCATTTGGTGAATGGTTTGGGCATTTGGTGAATGGAACCGCGCTATTCAACGGGCCAAAGCCGAGTACTGTGTAATAATTAATTGTTGTGCCCCATCTCACTCATGCAAAACAATCAATAATGTAGTTCATAATGCATTTTGTTTGAGGAGGTTGGCAGAAATGTATTCAAATTCATGCATGATTTTCTCTGTGGACCCAGCCACAATCAATTCAGGTACCCCAATGATGATAAGAAACCTGGCGAGCCTGTACAAAATCTATGAGGATTTCAGCCTCTCAGTCATGCCGAGTGCGTTTAATAGCGCGATTTTCTCAGCATGAATTTCTTTATATTTGGCAGATATATGTATTTCCGTGCATTACGTAGTCTAATGTTTGGCAAGTGTTACACAAACACTCCGTTTGTTGTTGAAGAAGAAGAAGAAGAAGAAGAGGTAAGCAGAAAATTTGCAACATTAGTCAACCAGTTTATTTGAAAGCATTGGGGGCGGAGGGTGTTGTTAGAAGAGCTAGTGAATACAAGACAAGTGTGTCGACCCTTCCCTCTTTCTCATACTGTAATTGATAAGGAGGAACTTTCTGAATCGTTCACAGGTTTTACAGTATAGCATAATACCAGTACAAAGTGCTCTTTTTTGTGCATTTATTTTCGGCATGCACGCAACATGTCTGGTTTCTGAGAATGCGGCCACATGGCGCACGAGTGTTATCGGTGGTCCGTATCTCCTCGCCCGCACGTTATGACGCTGTGTATTATTTATGGCACTGACTTGTTCATTAGCACAGCAGCCGGACCTGGTGCAGCACTCGGGACTGTAACTCACCGGCGTATTGAAGTTCATCACATGGTCTTTTGTAACTACTTTGTGAAATGCAATCAAATTTAGAGTTGAATGAATGAATGAATGAAGTAATTCATTGACTAATTAATGAAAATAAATCGGATGGCAATCAAAAAGACGAAAGTACTGAATGTATAATTACGTGTCGTATAGGATTTAATGTATTTTTTTTTTAAACCATGGTATTCATTCTGTGAGCTCCCTTGGTATTTGAAGGACTAAGATATTTCAAACAGAAATCATTGTCATTCTTAGGGTTACGTAGTTGAAAGGGCAATAAAGCTTAATAAACTCCGACCAAAAAGAAAAAGAAAAACAAAAAAGAAATTTTGTGCTTCCAAATACAGCCTTTTAGGTATTTGTGTCCATTCATGTACTTTTGTTTGGTTTATCTGACTTATATCATGTTACAGCGTGCAAAAAAATGCCCTTTAACATTATTTGATACAATTGTATAAGACTAAACTGACAAACACATTTCCCCCTTTTCACTTTTTGTAGTTTGTGTATGGCTCATGTTTTCTAACTGGATCATGTTATGTTTGATTTTTTTTTTAATGGTTGACTTTATAGAATTACGATGATAATTCTAATTCGATTTAATTCATTTTCGCTCGGGTTAAAAGCAAGGATGTCTTGTTTCACAACTTCCTTTGCTTTTCAAAAAAATCACGCGCGTTAGTCTTAATGACTTCTTGGCTAAGCGGGCATTATTCTCTTTGTTCAGATTTTACAGGCATAAACGCTTAAAGCCGTTAAATTGGATCTAATGTTTTACCCAGGGACAGAATTTATCAGTGTCGAGTGATGTCAAAATACAGGTGTAACATCTTTTCGTATTGATACATTTCATGACGATGACACGGCCGTGACAGATTATGATCACCTTGGTTACCTCTAGATTCCTGCAATAAGTCTTTGTATTTATTATTGTTTGTTTGCTACCCTTGTGTTTTAATGAAAACAAAATATGAATCTACCATCAGGAGAAAAACAAAAACAAAACCCTGTCACAATCATGCTACCATTTAATAATACTGTAATAACAGTGCGGATTTGAATTGAAAATGATTGGTTAATCACGTTTTAAACACGTGAAATTCATTGGATGCTGTGTGCGGATTATTCACAACTTATTCGAGACGTTTCAAATACCATGGCGAGCAGTTAGTGTGAAGTACATTTTCGAATCAGGCAGTCTTTCCCTTGTGTAATTTCTAGTTCATTGTAACTAAGCATATCATACAACTGTCATACATTTACTGGATAGCTGAAAACACATACCGTACCTTGTTGATTTTAAGAGGACTGTATATTTCTGACATACTTTTGTTCAATGTTTCAAGTATTCTTCTGTATTAGCTGGATCTAGGTTCCACGTTATACAGTACAATGTCGAGTGCAATGAAGTCTTTCAGACTGATATGATTGTAGTTTATGACGGGTTTCAGCCATTTACTGCACCCAGACATCTACAACAACTTGACATAACTTCACAAATCCGGTCTTTCTTAGTAACTTGAAGCGCTATGGAAGAGAGTTTGCAAGAGCAAGTATACTCTGTTACGCATTTCTTTCTTTTCCCTTCTATATTTGTACTTCTATAAGTTTTAAGTTTTCTTGTCATCTTGTCTGCATTGTTTGGGTTCTTCACGTCACGTTGAAATCATGTCATTAGAATTGCCGTGTTTGTGAACATATTTATTAGTTTGTACTTTGTACAACGCAATTTTGTTATCATAATTTATTGGACAGCGCGTTCAAATATATATTTGAGAGTAGATTTCAAATCTGGCTTCCTGCGTCTGTGATCATTAGATGTTGTCAGTGTGTATATAGTCGAATGTGTGTGGATGCGTTTCATGAAGATCGACGAAAGGAAAGAAAGTAAGAGAAGAGAACGGGAGAGAGGAGAGAATTGCCGTGTTTGTGAACATATTTCATTAGTTTGTGCATTATGTACGACGCAACTTTGTTATAACTTATTATTGGACAGCGCGTTCAAATATATTTGAGGTTAGATAGTTCATGCTCTTATATCATCCCGACTTGACTTTGGTAATGCACTCCTATTTCAGCTACCACAATCTCAGCTTTCACAGTTACAAAAATTGCAAAATTCAGCAGCCCGCATTGTTACCCTTACCAGGAGAAATACTCACATTACCCTTGTTTTGTCCTCATTGCATTGGTTACCTGTTGAATCTTGCATTGTATTTAAACTATTACTATTTGTTTTTCATTGCATACATGGATCTGCCCCAGAGTACAATGTTAATTTACTGACATTTTATAATCCTTCCAGATGTTTAAGGTCATCCGATTGTAGATTGCTTGTTGTTCCAAAAACGAAGAAATCATGGGGGATCGGTAGTTTGCACATGCTAGACCTTACCTGTGGAATCAGTTGCCTCAAGCTATCCGTCACATTTCGAATGTTGACTCCTTTAAAGTTGCCCTCAAGACTCATTTGTTCATGACCATTTTCCAGTAGAATTGTATATTATGATGTATATTTTTTCATTATCAGTATTGTGTCATTCATTTTCATGTGCATGTTTGTGTAAGGATTTTTGTATTTCATGACTTAGTTCTTCTACTGCGCCTTGAGCACGTTAACTATGTGGAACTGGCGCATTATAAGTACCCTGTATTATTATTATTATTATTTCAAATCTGGCTTCCTGCGTCTTTGATCATTAAATTTTGTCGATGTGTAGCTGAATGTGTGTGAGTGCGTTTCATGATGATTGACAGAAGGAAAGAAATTCAGAGAGGAGAATGAGAGAGAGAAGAACGAGAGATGGAAAAACCCCTGACTGCTGATGTTAAGAGAAGCAGAACTTGGTGTGTGACAAAAATGAACTTTCGGTAGTGGATTGTCGGAAATTCCTTTTCAAAGACTGGTCTGTAACAATCTTCCTCTGATTTCTTTCTTAAATGGACAAGTTCACCTTCATAGACATGTGGATTGAGTGAATGCAGCAATATTAATAGAACACATCAGCAAGAGTTTGAGGAAAATTGGACAATCCGTTTAAAAGTTATGAATTTTTGAAGTTTCTTCTTAGTCACTGCTGGATGAGAAGACTACTACAGCTTGTGATGTCACATGTGTACAACTGCACAAAGAAAGTATCAGGAAAATTCACGATATTTTCACTTTTCTCGCATGATAAAAGCACACTTGAATTCCCTCTTTCAGAAGGCAAGGGGAATAATATTATCCTTAGCATACGTCAGTGACGAGTCGAGGATAAAACATGTGCACTTTTTTTCAAAAAGTTACATTTTGTGAAATTCTCTTTACATTTTCCTTATATCGTTGTACGCATGTGACATCATACACTCTAGTAGTCTTCTCATCCAGCAGTGACTGTGAAGATACTCTAAAAATTCCTAACTTTTGAACGGGTTGTCCAATTTTCCCCAAACTTTCACTGATGTGTTCTACAAATATTGCTGCATTCACTCAATCCACATGTATATGAAGGTGAACTTGTCCTTTAACACAGATGATTACCATAATTTGCATTTTTCCAGAAATTTTCCAAATTGAACTTTAACACTCCCCTTGATTACGTCAACACTATTTCTCGTCTTCTTGATTGCCAGTTAATGTGTAATATTAGAATAAAGAGTGACGTTTTCAGGTTTCTCCAAGTGAAAATCAAATTTCCATATGAAGCAAAATATGTTTCTACAGCTATGGAGGTACTGGACTCCTTTATCCCAGTAAAAACAAAATATTAAGACAAAGCAAAACAAAAAAAAATCGTCATATAATAGTATTATGTAGGTTATGAAATGAATGAAATGTGCAAATACACAAATGAAGAATTTTTATCTATTATTTCATTTATGAATTCATTCACACATTCATTCATGATTACATAGTGTATATTGTGAATGTGATACCGTTACAACATTCTGTTCATTCTATTCATTCACCGATGCATAGGACCTATAGTAGTAGAAAACGTTTTGAATTTTAGCAGAGTGATTATTCAGTTTGTCGTTCATGTTGCTGAGGAAAGGCGGGGCAATGGCTTTTGACAATATTGCAAGCAAAGTCCAGATCGGATCGACCCTATATCGATAAACACCTGTTGCATCTCAATCCATTCGTACATTCTCCGTCCAAAGTGAAAAATAATGTTTTATGCTGTTAAAGGTAACGACAGTTTCTGTTAAAGCACTCGAGGGGTATTGGAGTTTGGGACGCCAAAACAACCATGCCTACAGCTGAATATCTTTTATTTTTGTGCTGTAACTTTTCAGTGGTATCGAAAAAATTTCTCCCTTTTTAGTTCTAAAGTGAGCACTGTTGGAAATTGACAATATTTTATATATATCCGTACATGTGTAAAGCTCTTTTCACACATTATGCCTTTAAAAATGTTACTGTCTTCATGCTGCACAACGAATGCGATCAATCAATAAATAGATAAATAAATCAGTGAATAAATAAAAATTAAATAAATGAACAAATGAATCAATACATAAATCATTGAATAGATAAGAATGAATATACAAATAAATGACCAAATGAATATACATATAAATGAACAATAAATAGAAAAATTAAATTAAATAAACAAAATTAATCAATCAATTAACAAAAGACACAGCAGATAATTGATAGTATGAAAACTATTCCGTCCTCTGTTACATTTTGACGCCTGTGTGGTTTACCATCAGTTTTTTCTTCTTCTTCTTATCAAGGTCAAGGTTCGTCCCTATCGAGAGCTCTAATTCTCTCTCGCACCTGTATCCTCTCGTGAAATTTCTGACTTCTCATAATTGTTCGCGGACACCGTGCCGTTGACACCATTCCAGACGTTGGTTTTTGGCCGCTCAACTTCAGTGACGAAAGCTAGGTGAGAACGATACATTATCCGACTGTGTTGTATAGTTCCGTTTATTCAGTTTGGAAAGCCTAATTCCAAAAGAGTAATATCCACTTTGAGTTTGAGGGAGAAAAGATCATAAATATTTTGGAAAAAAATTCCTCTCCTATTTTTCAACCTTTTAAGTACATTGAATTCTAATTTAAAGAACAAAGTTTTAGGACTTTAATCGTGGTTTGCCGGCTTATTTCAGAATTCTTCGATGGCTCTTTGGTGACAAAGCAACAGCACACTGAAATTCAAATCTTTATTTCACATTGAAAAGGATATTTAGTAACCTTTCAGAATCGAGCTCCCGATATTAATGTAAATCTATTAGGTCCTACTTTTCAGACGACGGAAGCCACCAATGTCTTTTCATGAGCTGTTGCTGAAGCAGAGTGAATGATGCAGCAGTCGTTTGTTTGAGACATTTTGATATTATGTGCATTTAAGATCACTGTATAGCATTATGGCATATTATGTCACGGTTCAGATCATAGCATTGGGTTCGAATTTGAGAGAGCATATACTTTTTTTGATAGACACCAAGACTTGCCTGCTTCATCTTTCTATACCCATGGACGTTTGTATGACCATGGAGCCAGGCCTGCCAAGGCTTGCGTCATAAAATTGTACTCCCTCTTGGATGACAGTCTTCTGTCTTGTTAACTTTCTACTGTGTGCAACTTAAAACAAAAGCAAAAACAACAAAACAACAAAAACAAAACAAAAACAAAAACAAAAACTTTTTATCGTCCTCTTTCTTTGTAAGGACTGTTATACACATGATTCGCCTGTTTTGGTCAGACAACAAATCAAGTGTACTCAATTGGTAATGACACATCAGTTGTTCTTCGTGCTTTTCTTTTCTTTTTTTTTTAATAACTATTGTCATTGTGATCATTATTACTACTACTACTATTACTACTACTACTACTACTACTACTACTACTACTACTACTACTACTACTACTACTACTACTACTACTACTACTATCACTACTATTATTATCATCATCATCATCATCAGGCCTCTTGGTAGAAGTTGAAGTGAACACGCTAATTGTTTCTCGGTTTATGATTGAGGTGTGTGATTTTAGATTATGGGAACTCATTCTTCTCATTATAAATTTTGAGACCACATTAATCATAATAATCTAATGTTTTTATATAGCGCGATTAAACACAAAATAGATTCTCAAAGCGCTTTTAATACATCCATAAATGACAAAACATAGTAACAACAGAAAGTGGAAAACCACATATCGGTATAATTCTGTTAAAGTTACTGAACATTGTAAGCTAAACGAAATATTCTCTCATTAGATCGATTCTGCTTGGTAAAACGAAGAAGAAGCTGTCATTATGGGAGAGGAGAAGAAGGTACGCGATGATCCACCTCCGATCGAGTGGACTCCGCTAAACATAGCCTTGGCGCAGATCGTGCTTGGGAATCTCATGATCGTAGCCGCGGTTGTTTCGCTCACCTATTATTGTGCCCTCTCTACTGTGTCTACGGGCATCTGGGTCGGCGCCGTGGTGAGTGTCGAAACTTTCCGTACATCCTGTATGTCAAGCCATGAACTTCATCTATCCGCTTGCTTCTATCCTTCTTGTTTTTGTTATCATTTTCTCTCTTCTTCATCTCTTGTGTATGTGTGCATGTGTGTGTCTGTGTTGTTGATTTGTCTTTATAATGAGCTATTTCATTGCAGGTTCAACATGCATGCCATCATGAAAATTCGACATCTATGATACACGGATGACGTACTGACGTACTGTAAAAGTCTGACGTCACGCCTTGTTCGCCTTTGTTCTACTTTGCTACTTGTGGATACTTTAAGTGGATAAGACAACTTCAACTTTTTTTTGACTAACCAGCACCTTCACTGATTTATTGATATGAACAATGAAGGCCGCAGGGACGACTGTATCTCTGATCGTTGTCTTCTTCTGCCATGAAGTGGCATAATGTTTTTATTTCTTTTGTTTTCGGGAAGCAACATTGCTTTAGAATTGAAGAGTTTGTTCGCAAAAACCGATAAGTCCATATTTGCCAAATGGAGATATTTGCGATTAAAGGTCAAGAAAAATAAAGAGAATACTAAGAAAATTTTTGCTTCTTTTGACCATAACTTCAAAAATATACCTTTACATGTAGTGACCAATATATCATTTAAAAGGTATTATTTTTTACTTTATGACAGAGACCGCACTTCAAAATCTTAAAAAATGGACTTATCGGTTTTTGCGAACAAATTCTTCAATTCATCACACTTTAGAGTGTAGGCCTATCTCGCACGTTCCTGCTCTCTCTCTCTCTCTCACTCACTCTCTCTCTCCCTCTCTATGCGAGTGCCGTCCCCATGTGTGATTGCGTATGTGTATGGGAATTAGTTTGTTTAAAGACCATAATTATTATCTCGGTATTCCTCTGCTTATTGTCACTTGACATGTGATCTACCTTTGGAAAATCTCCAATAACCAGAAGAAGAAGAAGAAAAAAAGAAGAAGAAGAAATACACACGACTGTCATTTTAGATGATTTTTCTTGGTATATACTACCGAAAAAAAAATGAAATCAACAAATAATTTTATTCAAATTCATGAAATTCTTCCGTCGAGATGTTTTCATCGCAACTGATTGACAAATTGCCCTACATCGACGTAAATAAGCACTGAATTGATCAGTGTTTTAGTAGTAGCCATGATAAAAAATCATGGGCGTACATACTCGAGCAGGATTCGAACATACGACCTCCTGATCACCGGACAGGCGTCATCTCCACTAGACCACCGAGCTTTCGCCCGACAGCAAGTGTTGGTTCTAATACTTATAACATGCAGCGGGTACTGCTTTGTTATTCAAATTCATGAAATTCTTCCGTCGAGATGTTTTCATTGCAACTGATTGACAAATTGCCCTACCCCTACATCGACGTAAATAAGCACTGAATTGATCAGTGTTTAGTAGTAGCCATGATAAAAAATCATGGGCGTACATACTCGAGCAGGATTCGAACCTACGACCTCCTGACTACCGGACAGGCGTCATCTCCACTAGACCACCGAGCTTTCGCCCGACAGCAAGTGTTGGTTCTAATACTTATAACATGCAGCGGGTACTGCTTTGTTATTCAAATTCATGAAATTCTTCCGTCGAGATGTTTTCATTGCAACTGATTGACAAATTGCCCTACCCCTACATCGACGTAAATAAGCACTGAATTGATCAGTGTTTTAGTAGTAGCCATGATAAAAAATCATGGGCGTACATACTCGAGCAGGATTCGAACCTACGACCTCCTGACTACCGGACAGGCGTCATCTCCACTAGACCACCGAGCTTTCGCCCGACAGCAAGTGTTGGTTCTAATACTTATAACATGCAGCGGGTACTGCTTTGTTATTCAAATTCATGAAATTCTTCCGTCGAGATGTTTTCATTGCAACTGATTGACAAATTGCCCTACCCCTACATCGACGTAAATAAGCACTGAATTGATCAGTGTTTTAGTAGTAGCCATGATAAAAAATCATGGGCGTACATACTCGAGCAGGATTCGAACATACGACCTCCTGATCACCGGACAGGCGTCATCTCCACTAGACCACCGAGCTTTCGCCCGACAGCAAGTGTTGGTTCTAATACTTATAACATGCAGCGGGTACTGCTTTGTTATTCAAATTCATGAAATTCTTCCGTCGAGATGTTTTCATTGCAACTGATTGACAAATTGCCCTACCCCTACATCGACGTAAATAAGCACTGAATTGATCAGTGTTTTAGTAGTAGCCATGATAAAAAATCATGGGCGTACATACTCGAGCAGGATTCGAACATACGACCTCCTGATCACCGGACAGGCGTCATCTCCACTAGACCACCGAGCTTTCGCCCGACAGCAAGTGTTGGTTCTAATACTTATAACATGCAGCGGGTACTGCTTTGTTATTCAAATTCATGAAATTCTTCCGTCGAGATGTTTTCATTGCAACTGATTGACAAATTGCCCTACATCGACGTAAATAAGCACTGAATTGATCAGTGTTTTAGTAGTAGCCATGATAAAAAATCATGGGCGTACATACTCGAGCAGGATTCGAACCTACGACCTCCTGATCACCGGACAGGCGTCATCTCCACTAGACCACCGAGCTTTCGCCCGACAGCAAGTGTTGGTTCTAATACTTGTAACATGCAGCGGGTACTGCTCGAGTATGTACGCCCATGATTTTTTTTTATCATGGCTACTACTAAAACACTGATCAATTCAGTGCTTATTTACGTCGATGTAGGGCAATTTGTCAATCAGTTGCAACAAATAATTTATTCGTGTCTTTATCTAGTTCGTTGCTCGTAACTCGTCTTGACCCGATACAATTTTTCTGAAAGGTTGTATTAAGTTTCTGAGAATCCTCTCCTTGTTCTATCTACAGGCGCTGTGCACTGGGGTCGTGGGCTTGGCCGACGCTCTTCGTGAGAATACTTCAATGGTAAGAAACCCTGTTCAGTTTTTACATCGACTCCATCGTAGAAACTCTGTCTAGGTTTTACATCAACCCCATCGTTTATTAATCATTAATGTTCCACACTCAATAGTGTGAATTTCAAAGTAGAAATAAGATTTGACGGTGGGTAACATAAGTTTCACCCCCTAAGCTTGTTTCTTTGTTTTTCCATTTGTTTGTTTTGTTTTAGACAGCAGTGTAGCCTTGAAATGACTGAGATATTGTGCGTGATTTGAATGATGGTTTGATTTGATACGTTCAATGTCGACAAAGAATTTGATGATGCCCGTTTTTGACAATTTCAAGATTTTTGTAAGCGTTTACAGCGACAGAAATAACCCGCTAATTGCCAATAACTATTGATAAATCGATAAATCAATAATAAAAAAAAGAATAAAAGGACGGCATTATACCTACAGACACACTGAACCAGAGGCTGACTCTCTGAGACCCATTTCATCTTTTTTTATTTCTCTTTGTACTCTCGAAAAGTGAAAAATAAAAATGAAAATGGAAAGCTAATAAGCGAATAAAAAGAAAGATAGAGAGACAGACCAAAAGAAAAGAAAAAAAAAAAAACCCGCTTTACCCTATTGTGTGCTTGAACGTATTTTTTTTTTCCGAGGAATTGGAAATTACATGTACATGTCTCTGCATAGTTCTTTTCTGAAGCCCCGTATTCTCGCATTCCTCGTCACTGATTGGTCGCTGTCTTTCTACAGAGGAGTGCTTACGTCATAATGCTGATCTGCAGCATGATTCTGGCCCTGGTCCTGCTGGCTGTTGAGGCAGGAGCGTACCTCATTGACTGGCAGGACTGTGAAATGGACCGACACTTCGCCGTGGGTCTACCCCATCACAACGCCACCGCCTACCCACCAGGATGCGTGGTGAGTCACACGTTTTTGAATCAATGATGCTATTATACGTTTTACATCATGCACGGCCTGCGCCACGTTTTGAAAAAAAAAAAAGTTGGGGGGGGGGGCAATTTATATTTCTGCTGCCACTTCCGGGTTTGTTCAGCTGAGCTGACAAGCAAAAACAAACAAAAAAAAAAAAACCAAAAAAAAAAAAAACAAAAAAAAAAAAAAGAAAAAGAAAGAAGACCTCCAGCTCAATTTTATGCTGCCAATTTCGGGTTTCTCCAGAAAAAAAAAAAAGCCTTAAAAGGGACCACTTCCGGGGTAGACTTCCGGGTTCCCGAAAACAAAAGAGATAATGAAAACGTTATGCCCCTTCATGGCCGAAAACAAAAGAGATAAAAACGTTACGCCCCTTCATGGCCCCCCGGCCGTTCCGCCGGCCGTGCCATGTTCCCGGCGGCCACGGCAACCAGGCTTCAGGCCACCGTGAATCTCTTTCTTGCAAATATTTGACCATCGCACTGAAACTTTGACGCAAATCAATATTTTGTAATTTGTGTGCTGTTGTTTTGTGTGTGTATGCATTGCCAAATATTGATATAATAATAATAATAATAATAATAATAATAATAATAATAATAATAATAATAATAATAATAATAATAATAATAATAATAATAATAATGATAGTAATAATAATAATAATAATAATAATAATAATAATAATAACAATAACAGGTGAAGAAGGCGATTCCATGGCAGACATAACAATTTTGCACGTCACTGTTTCAACACTTCAGAGAGATTCTTTGATATGGGTGGTCCCTTGCCGTTTCCATGACAACCCCTCTTCTTTACCCCCTTTAGGTGGAGTGTCTCTACTCCCACGAGGCCCTGGGAGCGTCCGGTGTGCTGGAGTTCTTGGCTGCCGCCGTGTGCATCTACTACGGTGCGGCTTCTCTCAAGCGACTCAAGCAGGCGATGCAGGCCGACCCCATTCCGTACAAGCCAATGGAATGCTAGAACGTGCAGGGCGATTGTGCCCGTGAAGGAGAAGAAGATTATTCTCAACACTTGACGAATGAAATGATTATGAACCCCCGGTGTTCATTAATAAACCTCGTTATTCACTTAATCAAACATGATAATACTAGAAGGTGAAGAGAAAGAGATATAAGTATACCATAATCTTACGAATGAAAATTGAATTGAGTAGAAACGACCTATAGAAGAAAATTGGGGTGATGGTGTGTTTTGGAGCAAAACGCAACTCACTTTGAGTCAATGTCATCATTGCAAACGGCGCGCCTAGATGCCATGACGTCTTACTCTGCAAATAGCACACCTATCCTGCTTAATTATGATAACAAATATAACAACGATGATATGCAGAAGTTTACGATCTAAATTATGAGAAGAAACACAAAGCAAGCCAGGACTGAAATCAAATCAAATGAAAAAGGCATGAAACACGAAATAAAACCATCCCGACTGTCGCGACAGCAAAGGGCAATTTTCCAACACCAAGATGGTAAAATAAACTGTATAGTGCACAACGCAAGTGGAAAGGCACGTCAAGTTTGTCAATACATTCACATTCTTGGATGTCTGTTCTTATGAAGAAATTTACACCTTATACAGTGCACTCCCGTTATAACGAAATGCTCGGGACCGGCAGTTTTCTTTCCTTATAACGAAATTTCGTTATAACCGAACAAATACAATATATAACGAAAACAAGGAACCACGTATATATATCATATTATGTTTGCTGAATACTCATCATACACTGGAAAGCTATGTGAAATGTGATGGGATAACTGTATTACAATAATAAACGCAAGTTCCCCTCAGAAACTGTGCGTGACACAAGGAACGAACACACAGTGGTGTGAAGCGTTCACCCATGCAGAGACGCTATGATAAATGCTTGTTCCGCTACGTATTTTCGAAAGCAATTTGCATTTCGTTATATAACGGAGCACATTTCTTTTGTTTTTCTTTGTCTGTGGGGCTCGGAAAAGACTTCGTTATAACGGAAATTTCGCTATAACCGTGTTTGTTATAAGCGAATTTTGTACCATAGACTTTGATGGTGATAATTTTGGGACCAGAAGATTTACTTCGTTATAACCGTGTTCGTTGTAACGGGAGTGCACTGTATACTGTTATCAAAGGGGGCAATTGCATCAGGAAAACAGGAAACTTGTTGGATTTTTATGCCTTTCCCTCATGAAATCTCATCGCCTTTGAGAGAGGCAACGATTTAGAAAGAATATCCGTTGCTTTCCACTACATGCGCCATAAATTTGCCAACATTCATAGATAATTGAAAATGACATCGTTTTCAGCTGAAACAAATGATTTTTAGTTATTCATGCGTCCGTAAAGCCGTGCTCTTGCGGTGACTAACTTTACCGGTCCATTTGTCAATGCAGGGAGGTGAGAGGACCTCCTTGGTCAATGTTTGTATTCTCTCTAATACTTCAAAAATGGCACTTTTTTTTTTTTAATAAAGACTTTGGAGAGAGAAATAAAAAACCCCAACAACTTCTTGTTGTTTTCTTTCCTAATGTTTTATTCGCACGCTACTCTTCGTAAAACGGCATCCGTCTATAAACAACATTTTTTGTTGCAGTTGCAAAATGCACTATTTCATCTTGTTGAAAGAAAAGAATACTAGTTGCTGTGACCCAAGTAACGGTTCAAAGGTTCGCCTTTTAATTGAAATGCTTATAATAGTGCTTGACTCTGCAGTTGTGTCCCCCTTTCTTTGTCGTTGTTCAGTTGAGAGTAAAAAATAATGTAGTAAAACCGCATCTTAGCTATATGACTGCTTATCTAGTGTGAAATTGTCACGAAATAAACAATAAAGAATAAAAACTAATGAAAAGACATGCATGCAGATGTTGAATCTCACCTTGACTTCAACTTTTCACAACTTATGATTGCGTTTGTATTGGTCAAACCTTCCATTAGATTTGCGAAAAAAAGAGCTCGCTGCATGGGTGCATGGGCGTGATGTCGCAAAGTATTCCGGCAAGTTATTGTTCTCATGCCTATATACATGGTGTCATTTTGACACTCTAAGAACCCATATATGCATTGCAATAATTGAATGCAAAGATACTAGTTGTCAATTGCACTTGCAGTCACCTCGCATACAAGGTCGATTCTCCTTCTGACCATCGCTGACCTGCGCTTCAAAATGCATTCATGATTGTGTCCTAGCTGCGATGTGCGCGCGTGTGTGAGTGTGTGTGCGTTTGTTTGTGCGTTTGTTTGTGTGACACTGGTGCAAATGATATTGAGAGCTTAGCAAATTAACAATTAAGAACTAACAATTAATTTGCGAGGGTAAAGTTTCACAATAAAAAAAAAATGTCCTATGCGTGATCAACAATTTTCACCCTCTGTAATATTGTAAGATCACAACTGCTGATCCACATTATTTTTAACAAACCAGTCGGAAGAATGGAACCAGTGGGATTCGAACCTGTCATCTACTGCTTTCCGGGCAGCGACACTACCACCAGGCTATCCCTGGTTGACGGCAGTGACACGATGAACTTGGAAAAAATACCCAAGCTACTTAATTCCGACATTGATATGTTGAATAGGCCAAAGCGGACAGAGCTTATCCAGATGAAAGAATGAGATCATTAATGCAGAGGAAAAATATTTCAAAACATAACAAAATACAACTAGAGGCAATTAAGATGTTAGTTTTCAAAGTAACTTCAGCTACTCCCTTTAATCATCCAGACGTATTACAACGTATAAATTAAATAAAGTAAGTTTAATTTCCAATTCCAAGGTGTATTTAAACATCCGTTATTTTTTAGCCTTGTGAGAGAAAAATGATGTGGAATGATCACTATGGAATGTTTGATTAGATCGTAATATGTGTTCATCATTTCATGTTTTCTGTACATATTTTGTACTAGATTAGTACAGAATAGATTAGTACAGAATGACGAAAATTGATTGAAATTCAAATGTTACTCCTTTTTGAAAGTCAAGAGCTAAGATCTTAAACATAAGATCTTAACAAAATCAGTGATATTATCAGTTATTCATGTCAGACATAAAATCGGTCATTCGAATTAACGATAAGACGAAGAAACTAACAACAATCCTGAACCAGTGACGTCAGGATTTGAGACGATGCTACTGTATGTGTATCTGACTTCAAGCTATATTCTGTGGAGGTGTACTCCAATGTTGCGGACTAACACCACATTTCAGGTAGTCAAGCAAGATGATTTTACTGAAGACAATGACTTTAGTTGTTACTGTCAAAAACAAGACACATGAGCACACTATTGATTTAAAAACTCATGATATCGCAATTTGTATAACCATCGTGACGATAATCGATGCTTGTCTCTAATTGCCTGTACAATATTGAGTCCAGAAACATCATTAAATCAACAATCTATTTCGCATGATAATACCCATGCATGAAAAATAATCAGAAGTGTCAGGTGACTACCCACTCGCCCTGCTATGAGCAAGATTGATTCTTATCACTCGTAGGATAAAAACGTGGCTTCTTGAAAGAAAGAAAAAGTTCTGTATTACTTACAGCTGCACTGCTACTTAGGACAACGTGTCCGATTTTATTTTAAAAAACAAATATTATGTGTCTGAAATTAGAATCTACATCCAATAAAACCATCATAGTATAAAAGATATTCATTTTTGAAAATATGATGTCTGTTTCTTTGTGCTTGTATCTCATTTTGGTCACGGATCTCCAAACTGAATTTCAAAATATTATTATTTCTGTTCTATATTTGTACTGTTTCCTTTTATAATATACGGTTCTGCATTTGATATTTCGTTATCTTCACTTGAATCGTGGTCCGTCACTTTTATGACACAGAATGCATCAAATTTCGAACCCTTGATTTTCACCTTGCAACACATTAGAAGCTTTTTGATCCACCTGCTTTCAGATATCATAATCCCTCATAAAGTTTGCAGATGACACACACACTTATACAAAGGCATTATAAACAAAGGATCAATTTTCCGACACTCGCGAACAGTATTTCGAAGAAGTTGAAGTACCCTCGTTAAACTTCTTGAAGGAAGGTAAACTAAATAATGATTTTGCAAAGGCAAGTGGAAGGCAATACATTACGATATTTCAGAAATCATTAATATCTGCATACACTGAGGAATTATTTCAAATATCATAGTAGAAAATAATTGTCAGCAGCACCACATTATCACTGTGGTCGCAAAAAAAAAAAAGAAGAAACATAGGAATATTAATACAGTCATAGAAAAACAAGCTTTGTTCGAGTAACCCTGACATTATAACAGCCAAACCCTTCCATTTATGGTACCACGTCAGGCGTCAAGGAACATACACCTTGAACATTATACAGCCAAGCACTGAGTATTAAAAGCCTGTATGTACAAAACTCAGTCTTAGACACTTTCGCTATATTGCTTTGCTAAAGTGCCCTGCACGCATTTTGACGAGATGGTACATTCATTTCTCTTTGCAAGCACTAGTACCGCCCCAGAACCACAAGTTTGTCCTACGTGATCCAGAAATGGATATTGCAGCGTATATGATAGTTTGCTGTAGAAATATTTGTAAAAAAAAAAAGAAATGCATGAAATTTTGATATATATACATATAGTAGCCAATAGGCGTAATCTTATTCGACCGACTTTCTAGTCCTAGTTGAAATCTGACCAATCACGCTCCGACATACGTTACATTTCACTTCAGCCAATAGCTGTCAAGGGTGTATGGATGGCAAGGATATGGGCCTGTATTATCTAATCGCGGCACACTTTTCAGACCAATAACTGACAAGAGTGACAGAATCATTTTCCATCATGCAAACCGAAACCAACTAAAACTTGAAGGAGAGTTACGGTAAATCTCTAAACACGCTGCACTACGACTTTAATCCATATTGATATTCTAAAGTAATAATTGTTTGTTTGTGCGGGTTTTTGTGAAAAGGGGGAGGGGTGATGAAAAATAATGATAAGTCGATAAACTTCTGACAGAGTAAAAAACTCTCGGCAGTGTATGAAATACTGAGGGTATCGAATCTTACTATGCCCTATAGCTTGATGAGATATCGAGATGAAAGTAGTGTACATGAAACGATATTGAGTTGAAACAATAATGAAACCACAAAATTTTGCTGTAAACTTGCAATAATCTAATATTGTCTGAAAACATGATAATCTTTGAACATTAAATTTTAAGTAGCCTATGAGCTTAGGAAAGATTTGTTTGCAAACGAGTTTATCTCTCCATCTCAGAAGGCAAAGTTTCTTGTCTTTGCATTCGCATTTAAAATATTGATGGATAAATATAAAGACTATACTCAAGTGACGATGATGATTTTAATAGACCTTGATATTATTATGCTGTACACAATTTGAAACTTACTTGTTTTCTGTATTTTGTTTTTGATTTCTTTCTACTGTAGTGAAAGGAATAATTATATATCATTGATTATGAAGTATAAAAACTGTCTGCTACATCACAACAGGTAGAGAATTGTGTACTGTTATTATTCTAAAAGGCCAGTTTGGTGATGATCATTTTTGTTTCTCTCAGCTGTTTATTTTGGATCATTGTTCAAAATAATGCACAGAGTGTAGATTACTAGTATTGTGTTTATACAAGTACAGTTTCTATTATAATTTTATAGAATAAGTAAAAGAATAGAAAGGAGGAAAGTAATCATTTCAGTCAAATGTGCAATGGACCCGTTCTCGCACTTGCAAATTAATAGTAAGCGAAAGGACTGGATATTCAACGGAGCTTTCTATACCACTTCATTACCATGTACACCCCAATCTGTTTCTGAATATGAATACCACAGTCAACTTTTCAAATTCTGCAACTAACAGGCAATGATAATTATTCTACAATTACTACTCTTGTTTTAAAGGTACTGTTGGAACGCCCTGCGCGTGTTTGATTCGTATGATCTGCCGCGGTTTCATCAACCACACGGCTAGATATCCGATCATAACCATCTGGAGAAAACTATCCGCTAGGAAAGGCAGAAAGGTATTGTCGAAAGTTGGCGAGCCGCAACGGGCTTCCAGATCCCTGCGCCTCTCCTTCATTTCAACGAGGAGGGCGCTGTACTGGTAATAGGTCAGACCAACGGTTGAGAGGTGAAACAGTTGATGGCTGTGAGCAATGAAGTCGAAGCGACCCGGGGCGAACACCTCGGGGAAATGCGTCCCGTAGGTGACGACGGTTGCGAGAGCGAAGAGCCCGTGGGTGATGTGATGGGAGTCCGCCATCGCCAGGGCGGGGGAGGAGGCGGAGGACGTCACCGGTAGAGGCCCGGAGCCGTAGAATGCTCGATAGAAAAGTGGCATACTGTAGATTCAAGAACGGAAAATTAAGAACATGATAAGAAAAATGGCAGTGCAGTCAGAACATTTCAAACTCTGGATCTTCAAACCCTGTATCCTCACACCATGTGTGGTTTTATGCACCAAATAGGACCAACATCATTGATCATGTAACTGATAAGTAAAACCCCGTAAATGACGAGCTCGCTGCAACCGCTTATAACGAGGTGACCACATCAGTCCCATTTTCCCCTGGCAGAATGGCTCGGTTATATCTAATCCACTATGAGACATTTTCCAAGTATCATGATAAAGAAAAATAAAAAGCAAACTGATCGGGACGAAGTTGCGTTGCACT